>NC_051059.1:23617713-23765213 GCF_904848185.1 Acanthopagrus latus | reverse complement strand
GCGCCGGCTGATATTTAGGACGCGCTGAAGGGATTCACCCCTGAATGGAAGTGAATTACCCGCCTGAAGATGTGAGGATGCAAAGAGGCCACAAACCAGATAATTGTGGTGTGTTAGCGAGCGCTCGGCGGGGACGTTGATGGGAGTGGAGGCGTTGATAATTCTTTCAGGTACGACGCTTTGGTTCGCTGTGATCTCACAGTTTTTATCGTCCTCATTCATATTCCAGACGAGACGCTCGCGCTGTGTCAAATGGCTGATAATTACAGCGAGCTGAGAGAGTCTCACTTCTACAGCCGCTGTGATGTGACCGAGGCCCGTCCAGCTCCGCTGATGGGAAGAAGGGCTGGACGCCGCCGGCCCACAATCCTCTGCTCGGGTTTCATCACCGCGGCAGGCTGCCATTGGCTGGATTCAGGTGTGAACTGAGCTGATGAGATGAAGATCTTTTTAATTCTGTAGAGTTCATCAGATATAACGAGGGGAGGTTTTATTTTCTGTTAATGACTCGATGCTCAGAATATCTCAGAATATCTCTCGGTAGCAAGTATGATTGTAGGTCACAGAGCCGGTCACATGATCCCAGCAACCATTGGGACGCCTTCTTCTTCTTCTTCATTTCTTCTTAACTTTTTCTTCTTCATCTTCTCCTCCTCCATTTCTTCTTCTTCTTCTTTGTCAGGAGTAGACGAGACGACTGGTACGACTCTCACGCCTGTTGGCTCGTTACGAAGCTTCAGCTCGTTAATGTAAAGACGAGCAACAGATGCAAACAGCAGGTCTGTCTCTGTGATGGCTGGGTGAGTGACGTCCTCCAGACTTCATGAAGTCACTACTCGCACCACCAAGATGGAGTCCATCTCACTAGCTCCAGCTTCAGAGGGTCATATTTACAATACCAGCAGTGTTTTTCAAAGGGAGAGAGAAGGTTTTTCTTTTATTTGGGTGAACTGACCCTTTAATGCTTGTCAATGCTTGCTCCTCAGCAGCTCTGGCTTTGCGAGAGGGCAAGCCTTATCTGAAAATTAATACAACAAATGACTGTACACAGCATTCATTTAATCAGCGTTCATTTAATCACAATTAAGATTCTGACCTGCTGAAAGTCGACACAACAGTGTCAGATTTCATTCTGAAATTTATTCATTAGGACAGAAGGAGAAAGAAAAAAACAAAAAACCCCAGACCATGTGGAGCGAGGTTTTCTCTCTCTCTCTCTCTCTCTTTGCTCGGGTCAGGGCATTAATTAATTCTACTGTGACAAAAAGGGAATATTAAGCATCTAATTAGTCTCGGCAGAACATAAATGAGTGCAACTATGAATAAATGACCTGCTGAATCTCGGCTGCTATTCAGCACCTGTGGAGAATTAAAATGTGTTTGCAGGTTGCACCTTTAGAGACAGAGAGGGAAGAGAAAGATGGGAGAGAGGAGAAACCAAAACCAGAAATAATCAAATCTCCTCTCCTCTCTCCTTCTACTCAGATTACCGTATTACCGCCACATTATTTGCCTTCTTGGCCCTAAAGGAGAAATAATCCATTAACCTTCTGAACCTGCAGCAGCTGAAGCACAAACAGCTCCACTCTGATTCAGTGGAGTCATTAGCGTCTCCATTAATTCCACGCTCAGCAGTTTCGCCTCCTGCAGTCGACGACTCAAACAGCCTTTGGACTCAACAAGCACGTCTTCGCTTCACTGAGACGAAGCTCATTACAGCAGAGTGAGTCGGTTCTCCCCCTAATACAGCAGTTCAAATGGTCCCGTGTGGGTCAAACGCTATGATACCGAATCAACAGATGATTGGTGACATTTTGGTGGCGAGTCGCTGAGACCGTCCCGAGCTCTGAGGGACGGGTGCAGCTCGCCCATAAAAAAAAATGCTGAATTGTCGTATGATTGCTTGACCTTTGCAGCAAACTGCTGATGGGAAATGAGGTGTTTAAGTTATCCGCCGTCAGCCTGACCATTAGTGTCAGCGCAGATTGAGTGCGACCTTTGACAGGACTGAGCGGGATATGTGACACAAGGTAAAAAAAAAAAAAAAAAAGAAAAAAAAAAAAGGATCTGCTGACAGTTTTACGTTCAGGTGTGGAAGTTTCAAGAGCACCGTGTTCTTCTTCAAGGGAACTGTCGCCGTCCAAGGGTTTCATCACCCGAGGCTTCATTAAATCTTGTTTCAGTTTGATGATACAGCCGTAATGATGGATTATACGGAGGATGTAAAATGGGTTTTTTGACAGGAAATATTTAGAAAAAGCTGAACAGGAAGTGGCAGCAGAGGACAGAGACAAGCTGGATTATGATTACGCCACGTGTAGACATGATTATAGTCGTAAATGTGCAGCTTCTGTCACCACTATCAATTCATCCTTTTGATCAATATTTATCATAATTATCTCTGTCTTGAATCAAATGATCATAGTAATGTGAGAGGTTTGGCTCACCTTAATGCACCTGATCGTGGAGGACTGTAGGAGTTTGTGTCTCAGAGGAATGTTTCATTTGTGCGTTGACATGGTTACTCGCCGTCCTTCACACTTGGCATGCTTATGTGAGCAGCGTCTGTGTGTCTGGAGGCTCAGATAGGATGAGCCTTGAGGAGACGCACCCCTTTATAATAATAATGAGCCAGGAGACGGCATTGACCGCCAGCTGCAGGCACATTGTCTGGTGCCCTGCTGTCAGGTGACATGATCATACGCATTACATACTGGGGTCGCTGACAGATGGTCAAAAGCAGCCTGCTGGTTAATGTTTAATTCATTTTTTTGGTTTCACATGAACTATTATGAAAATTACACATGATTGAGAGTTGGTAGGCACTAAAAATGAGCTAAATTGACGTTTTATGTCAGCTGGGTGCTAACACATTAACAATTGGTCAGACCAATGGCTGACAATGAAGGTGCGTTCAGAATAATGCACAATAAGTGCCCTCTATAGGTTTTACTTCCAGTGGACAAAATGTGGTGCGGAGGAGACGACTGGCAGGAAGGAAGTGCAATGGGTGATTTTTTTTTAAATTCAGCATAATGGCACACAAGGAACAGGCAAACATCGACTGGTCTTAAATCCAAACTCAACTAACAAGGGGATGAGGGACAGGTGGAGTAAAGGTGGAGAAACACAGGTGAAGGTAATGAGTGGGAAAAGGTGATGGACAGGAAAAACACTAGGAACAGGGAAATGAGATCATGGACTGGAAGAACAGTAGGAACAGGGATGGAGCTCATAGGCTGGAAATAAACAAACAAACAAACAAAAAACACACCAGGAACAGGGAAGAAGCCGAATGTCCAGAAAAACATGAACCCTAACCCTAAGCGAAGGAAGTGATGGACTGGAAAAACTCTAGGAACAGGTAAGAAGCTGAAAGTCCGGACAAACAGTAGGAACAGGGAAGGAGCTCATAGGATGGGATAAACACTAGGAACAGGGAAGGAAGTCCAGGAAAAAACACTTGGAACGGGGAAGGAAGTGATGGAGTGGAAAAACAGTAGGAACAGGGAAGAAACCAAACATCCAGGAAAAATTACTTGGAACGGGGAAAGGAGGTCATGGGCTGGAGAAAACAGTAGGAACAGTGAACAAGCTGACGGGCTGGATGTCATGTGGAACAGGGTTCAGATTCATCAGGTAGCAACACAACTCCAAGATGTCTTGTGCTCCAAATGTTTTTTGTCTGCTTTTGCAAACTTCTCCAGCTGTGAAACTGTATGTGATACCGATTGTAGCAGCTTTTTCTCGTTGCCTCACTCGCTGCTGATGCTGACGTCTTCTCCTGTCGCGACGCACTGCTGTTGCGGAGAATTGACGCTCGTGGAGTTCCTGTAATGGAAGCAGACCGCCACATGGAAGTGTCCTCACCTGCTGCGGAATTGAGGTCAAAGCTTTCACCGGGTCTGTTGTGTTCAAGACATTTAAAAACACTTCAGCCTCGGATGTATGAGCACTTTGTGTGATCTTACATCCTCCCCTTCTCTCTCTCCCTCCCTCTCTCTCTCTCTCTCTCGGTGGTCAGTAATGGATGTTTTCATGGGAGTAGAAATAGTTTGCTCAGATCAGCCTCGCTGCTGTCAGCAGGAGATTGGTGGAGGGAGGAACAAGTGTCAGCTGTGACAGGTAGAAGCTCCCTGCAGAGGAAAATGACCGACACTGACAGGAAGTCGGTGAGACAGGAAGAGGACAACATGGAGTCAGTGAGACGGGAGGAGAAGCAGAGGAGGAAATTACACATGTAAAGGAGAAACTCCGTCTAAATGGAGGATGTAGCCTGAGGCAGCACTAAACGCATTAAGAGTTAGCGAAGAGCAGGAAATGATGTTATTACCGAGGAGTGTGAAGCAGGTTATTAGAAATTAATAATTGTTCAAATGTATATGTGGCAGTTTTCTTTACATAGATTTGAGCCCTGAAGCCAGAACAGCAGCACTGCAGTGTTTTAGAAAACGACTCCAGCAGATCGGTGTTACAAAACTCACCACTGAGGAATGTTTCTCCTCCTGACGTTTTATACTGACCAGGATTTATCTCACACAATGTTAAAAGAAAAGGGTGATTTTGAATTCGATTTGGTCCCAGTCTGATTAATAAAAGGCCTTTTTTTTTTTTTTTTAGACAGCTTCAGTTAAAAGCATCAATAAGAATTTTTGGATTTCCAGTCTGAGAAAAATCCGTCTGGCTGTTATTTCTTATCGTCTTTAATCACACATGCTCGCTTGCTCTTCAGTCCATCACAAGAACCCTTCCAGTGAACAGTCGGCTCTAATCCTCTGCAAATATGCATCCGGACCAAAATCAGTTTTAATAACCATATTTTTAATTTAACACTCAACACTACTCTCCTCACCCCGGGTCATTATCAGCAGTCGACGCTGCTTGTTGCACTTCGAATGAAAATGAATATTCCACTGATATTCCCGGTAACTTGCCGTCATGCATACTCGGACTGCGATGTGCAAATCTGTGCACTCAATCCATGCAAACTGTTGTTGGCCAGGCAAACACACAGATCTGACCTCAGGCAGGGAAAGTGTGCAAAGTGATCAAATGTTTAATTTCAACATCCCAGGAATTTGCACCATCGATGACTTTATGAATGTCACGACTGCGGGGATCTTCAGGAAAGAGAGTGAGGGAGACGCTATGACATAAAGCTTTTGTCTCATCCAAAACCAACTGAGTTTTCCTCCTTCTAGCCATTTTGCCATGAACAGATCTTGTCAGCCTTTGTCACCCCACCACAAAGCTCAGCACCATCTGTTTGGTGAAGGTCAGTGGGAATGATTTTCTCCCTCTCTTGCCACTTCCCGACCTGGTGTGTCGGCCTGGACTCCTCCTCCTCACGGCGCCCTCGTGTCATCCAGTGATCTGTGGTTCACTTCTCCCTCCTATTGGCAGCTTCGCTTCTCGGTCTCGGCCAAATCCATCAGCGATGTCAAAGCGTTCAGTAATCTGTAGACATTCACTTTGTCGTAATAGCAGGTTTAGTGTGCTGACCGTCTCCTCGTCATTTCACACAATTTAGGCGGTCTCTCCCTTTTAGCGGCGTATTGTTCCAGATGAGAGCGGCTGCCAGTCACAGCCGACGGGTCGGAGATGCTCAGAAGTTGTTAGGACTCTCGAATTCCCTCCCGCTGCGAAGCTCGCGGTCTAATATCACGCTTCACAACACTCCTCAGAGCCCCTCAGCTGGATACAAACCTCAAAATTCAGTCAGTCAAACGGGCACTCGCCCGCTCAGCTGTTCATTCAGTCCTGCAGCGAAGCTCTGGGCTAATGTCACGCTCCATGACACTCAGTGACCCTCAGACCTGCAGATACTGAGTGAGTTCATCAGCCGGTGAGACAGCGATACAGCCACCCAGCAGCAGAACATCAAGTCATTTTGATGTTTTTACTCATAAATAGTGCTCCAAAAACTAGTCAGCTAAAACTTGAATTCCTCCAATAGAACTGATTAATCAAAATCAATATCAATATCCACCATGACACCTGTCGAGATCCTTTCAAATCCACACAGTTCTCTTAATCTGTTCGACCAAGGTTGACTTTGTTTTTCTCCCTCAGGTGTGATGGAGCAGGTGAAAAGCACCGAAACATAAATGTCAAATGTAAAACTCTTTTAAAAAAATGCCTTATTGCCTGACAAAAAGTAAATATTGGCTTTTTCTGATCTGTGTATCTTAAACTGTTCCGTCTGATTTTTTGCTGTGGCGTCTCCTCGCAGATGTTCCTGCATCAGAGGCATCAGTATTGAATTCAGACTGTTTCATAACCGATCGAAAATACTTTTCACAGCTCAGCGTTCAGTCGTCAGACCTGGTTATCGAAGACTTGCTTCTGAGCAACATTAATCTGTAATCTGCGTAAATCTGCATGAGACGAATGGCACCCACACACCGCGCTGCTTTATTGATCACAAACCAAACGGAATAACTCGACTCAGACGTTTTGCACTCCTGGTTCTGATCAGATCTCACTCCTCTGCAGATTCAGCAGCTGGTAAACAATTCTCCACTGACTTTTCACATTTTCCCTTGTGGAAATATTCTCGCTACATCTTGTCTGACAGCGTTTTCAGGAAATCACTGGAGAGCGTCACTGTCTCCGAGTGTCTCTCAATAAATTCTGTACGACAAAAAGTTTTAGTGTCTCTAAATAGTCAGAGAGAGAGACTGAGGAGTTTGTCTCAGCTCTGTTCAGGATACGATCAGCTTTTGGATCTCCGTGACATTTCGACCAAAAGGCATTTTCTGTCACAACTTCCCTCCACCTGATCTGATATAAACAGTTACTGTAGAAGAATTAAGGAGCTCTGCTGTCACTTATCTTGAAAGAAACGTTTCAACTCGCGAGGCTGTTAGTTTGCGTCAGGCGAGATAAACCGAATGCAGCTTTACAGAATCACTTGGCTCTATTTTCATGTATATTCTTGCTTCTGTCTGTCAGCGTGTGAGTAAATCTCCTCTGAGTGCAGCGAACAGAGATCTGAAGCACGAGTCCAACAAAGAAAGGAACATTTCCATTTCTGAGGCCGTTCACTTTATATCAGACGCACGGCTAGAAGTGGAGACACATTGAGCTTTATTCAGACTGCCTGGATAAACTCGACAGATATAAATAGACTTTAAAAGAGAACAAATTAGAACAGAGGCGTTTGTCTCGAAGTGCTTGTACTTTCTGAACTTCTTATTCTGCCTCCTTAACCCCGTCACAGCTGAGCCAGCAGAGATCTGGACCTCCTGTTAGGGGCGGAAAGAAAAGCGACAGGATTTTGGTGACTTCTGAAACGATAAACTGTACAAATGGAATAAAAAGCCACAGCGGAACAAATCCTGAATAATCTGTAAGAGATGATTACAAGCACAATGTACATTCTTGTCATTTAACTTTTATCAACTTTGCCCCAATCACGATGGCACTCATAAACCTTTGAATCATAGCAAACCACTTAATGACCACCTCACTATGTTCTCCACACAACTTACTATAAAAAGTCTGACCTTGAATATTTTTTTTTGTCTCTCCTTACTTTCTTTCCTTCCTCTTTCAGACGGACTCTGAACATTCAACAAGTGTTCGTACCTCAAAAGAAAAAAACAGCGTGTCCAAAATATATCATCCTATTCTCTTAGAAACGGTTTATATGTGTGTTTTCTGATCGACTGTCCCTCCGTATACACAATACACTATTAACTGTTATTACTACTATTATTTTTGTGGCAACGCTAGGAATAATGGTGGTCCAATCCTGTCCAATTAGTGGGCTGGATCGGGCCCAGACTTGTTTGTGGCTCTGATCTGGTAAAACATGGACTGGACCATCAAAGTGGCATCATTATGTGCAGTAATGTAAGATTTTCGTCATCTACACAAGTGGTCATGTACCGGCTTGTTATTGTTTCCGGCGCCTGAAAGACACAAACAGTCAACAGAAACCAGGACTGATGAAACACCAGGATTTCATGTGTCAGTCAGATGCACCACAGCTGTATTCTGTAGCTGACAACAGTGTTTTGTCATCCATTATTAGATAAATAATCAAGAGTTGTGTTGTTGTGTGTTGAGTCGGACACAGGAGCAGCGGTGTGAGCATTTAAATGAACACTGAGAGCACAATACATCATCACTCATGAACTGTAATTGCAGATGTGATTGAATGATACTCAGCAATGTCTGTGTCTGACTGTAGTGTACGACTGGTTTGTGTGTGTGTGTGTGTGTGTGTGTGTGTGTGTGTGTGTGTGTGTGTCTGGCTTCCTGGCTGAACACATTTTATATTTGTAACACTTTACTGTTTGTGTAAAGATAGGATCTTGTCAGGGAGTAAAAAAAAACTCTGTTGAAATGAATTCTCAGAAAAATATAATTTCATCTTGGCCGTCCATCTGTCCATCCCGCCCGTCTGCACGCCGTCCAGCTCGCCGTCCAGCTCGCCGTCCAGCTCGCCTGGCCAATATTCTGGGTAATTGAGCTATTTTTGAAAAAAAAAAAAAAAAAAGTCTCCTCTTCTATTTCTTCTTCTTCTCCTCTGTGCTGCAGCATAGTTGTAGCTACTGACAGTGAGGACGAAACTGCACCCTGGCAGCAATAACTGGAATGAGCCAAACCAATCCACATTCAAAAAAATCGCATTAACACAAAAATAAATCCAAGTAAATCCATATTGAATTTATGCATCATTAGAAATAATCACTGCCCATTTTTTTTCTCCCTCTCTGGACTGAAGTTCTGACAGACAGAGACGTCCAGCCAATATTCGGTGTGGTAATTATGATCTGCGGGATTAATTTCCTCCCCGGTTGAGCTGCCCTCCAATAACGGATGATTTTTGGCTCTGATGAATTTCCTTTCAACAACATTTTTAATGAAAGAGGTGGATTGAAGCGCTATTTTGAGGTTTAATGAAAGCCTATTTCCCTCTTTTCCTCAAATGAGGTCATTAATGGATATTAATAGTGAGGCTCAGGTGGAATCAATGCACAGATATGTTCAAACTATCTGCTAACACAGTATGTATGGGTAGCAGACTTTTTTAAGTAATAATATGACAAACACAGTCTGGGTCAGTAGATTTGCTCCTTCTTCTTCTTACTGTGTTTGATAAAAAAAATATGTATTTATAGTCAAGGTGAATCCATATGTGTTCCAGTAAAAGATGATCAATAGATTAACATGGAGGATATTGTCTTACTGTGGTAAATGGATGTTATGTGCGTCACTGACAAATGCAGGGAAACACAAAAACCATATGAATAATAACATATGTAATTAATACTCCACAAATATGAAATTCAATCTGCTTTTGAGTCCTCCAGAAGTCCACAGGGTTGTATTCTCTTAATATGACGGTTCACCAAAGATATTCTCAGAAGGATCATGATAGACTGTTAGTGAAAATGTGAAAGGACACATCAGCAAAGCTGCAACATATAGAAACATTCAGTTTTCAGCTCTAACATAAATATCTAACATTTATGCTGCTGATTGTTACTAAACGACTAAACGGGTCGTTTGCCAGTCACTCCAAAAATGGTGGAACGGTTGCAGATTGAAGCGTTGGCGACCAGGAACAGGTTTTCAGGAACTTCTTCATACAGTCGCCTTTTGTTTTGATTAGGTTAGGTTTGGTAAAAACATACTGGTTTGGGTTAATAAAATGAGTTACCATGTGTTTAAGTTACGTACAAAACTGCAGTAATGTATGTGATGCATCTTTACTTAGTTGGACACTAACTGGGTGAAAGTTTTGTGCTTGTCTGACTCGTCCATCCGTCCTCGACCTCCTCCGTATGTGGACTTTCTCAGTCTTTACAGTACATCTCCTCACTTCCTCCTTTGCTGCCATAATAACAACTACGGCCACTAGGAGTCGCCACCTAACACCAGCGTCAAAACGGGTTGTAACGAGCTGCTCCGTATGGTCGTTTTTCTGACAAGGAGAGGATGTTAGCCAACTCTTGCTGACCTCAGATATGTTCTGGTTTAGTGAGACATAGGAAGTTAAATCAAACACAAAAGTTTGTTCCATCACTAGCTTGGGTTAAATTTTGAAGAGCAGGGAAACAAACATGGTAAGATATCGGTGGTTTGTTTATTTGTGATGTTAATACAGAGAATGTCATTGTTATTGGTGTTTTTGTGCCCTTTGAAAATATATCGCTGGATTAAAATCAAAGCTCCAGTTTATCCCGACAGAGTTCACGTTGATCCATTTAAGACATTTGGCTGATGATGAATGAAAGTGAATTTCAAAGAGAAAACGAGGTGAAGTTTTTTCAAGAAAAACTAAAAGCAACGCAGTAAAATTAGTAGATTTCTTCTGCTAATTACTGCATCGATATGAATTAGCAGTACCTTTGTTATGTAGATGAGAGTTGTGAAGAAAGATGTATAATCTGCTTGACTTCTTCCTGCTTTGATATTTTAATGTTTAATTGTTCTAAGACTGTGAGGGAAGTAAAGATTACACTGTGACGTCTTTATTTTATAACACAGAAGTTTAAAAAAAAAAGAAGTTTTTAGTGTATTTTCTCTGTGATGTGAATGTAGGAGCTGTTGTCTGCCGCTGTATAATCCATCTGAAAGCGTGTTAATTCCTGTAAGAGATGAGCTGCAGCGAACCGATCAACAGCTTCCAGGAAGCCGCGGCTGCCAGTCTGATCAGCTTTGTTCCAAAACAGCAAAAACCCCGAAATGCCATAAAAGAGAAACATGTAGGATTAGCGGAGGTGTTGTCTGTAGTCGTAGAACATCAGTGTTTCGAGGATAAAATAGGAAAGTTTTACGGCCATTTGAATCTTCTTTCTTCTGCTTCCAATCCAGGCTCATAAAACTCCCTCGAGGCTGTTTACAACCGCTAAATGTAAAATATCTGCCAGGAGGAGCCGCTTCAAGGTGAGGGAGGATAAGATGGCTCAGTCGCGCCCACAGATTGGACCAGATTCACCTAGATGGTCTCATCTGAGTCACTTTAAAGGTCCAGTGTGGAGGATTTAATGGCATTTAGTAGTGATGTTACAGCTTGCCCGCTAAAAACACAAAAGGTTGATCAGTGTTTGGTTTGTTCGTTCTGGGCTTCTGTAGAAACTTTGCAGACTCATGGTTGGAGGACCTACTCCATCTGAGGATATAAAAGGCTAATAACACAGCTAAGTAGCACTTCAATTTAAGTGTATAATTTTGCCATACAACATTAGAAAGCTCAGATTTGTGATAAGGCTTCCGTACAGATTCTTGGGATTACATTTATGCAAACAATTTCGAGATAAAACCCACATCAGTCAGGCAGGTCCAATCGACAACAAACACACCAACTAGCCTGCAAACAAGTGAGTACGAACTTTTTATCTGGGTGTTAGTGTCTCTTATTCCCAAATGAACACTTGATATTTTTCAGTAAAATATAAAACAACCCATAAAACCATAATACAGAGGTACCTACAATGGGTGCCGACCTCTGGACTATTGTTTAACACCTGAGTTGACCAGTTAGGAGCTTCCAAGTCCACCCTGACAGTTAAAAAGTCTCAATTTTAAATTTGACTTGTTCAGAAACGCTGCTAAGAGTGATGTCATAGATTGATGATTCAAACAGATGTACTTATGTTTATGGCAGACTTCATGCCGGTCCATCCTACAAGTGTTGAGACATTTTACACAGTTCAAACAACCTCATGGTGCATGAGGAGGTCAGCAGGCTTCATCCTCTGGTGACCATGAATGTCTGTCCAAAATTTCATCTGTAGATGTTAAACAGTTGTTGAGATATTACCGTTGAAGTTAAAGTGGATCACCGACTCTCAGACCAACATTGCCATTGTTGGCACTTCTAGTAAGGCTAAAGATCGCGATCACATCGGCAGCACGTGAGATTTAACCTGTAACCACTGAACAAACGCAATAAAAGAGCTCGCTAAGACACGTAGCTCTGAATGCTGGACGGCTCTCTGGTTTCAGAAAGCGACGTAATCCCACTCCGTTCTCTCAGGACGCCACTAACAAAAACTATTTCAGCCTTTGTTGATAGTGACATCTGACATTTAGATAGATGCCGTGAACATAATCCTGCTGCATGATAAACATAAATGAGTAATATGAGATGTCAATACAGCGTTATTGCTCCGCAAAGTAAATAAATGGGATTCAGGGCTCGGCAGGCATCTGACATTTAAAGCCAGATTCTGGAGCAGGAAGTCGTCGCTCCTGCATGTTTCTGTCCGCCATGAGTTAAAGGGAGAACCATTCCTCATCACGCTCTGTTGGAAAGCATCTCTGGATTTTAAATTCAAGTGCACAACACCAAAAAACTAACTGAATAAACAGAACTGAGTAGAATTTATGGCACAATCTTGTTGCTTGAAGAAATACGAGAAAACGTTCCTGGATTTGTGTAGATTTTGTCGCTCCAGCAGTGATTTGAAAAGCGAAAAAAGAAAAAGGGGGGGAAAAACAGCAAACAAGCACACGCTGATAGATTAGATATAAAATCAGCAAAAGTGGAACTAGACTGAAATGAATATTATCAGTTGAGTAAACACACGACTCTGATAAAATCATCAGTGGGATTTATTGGAAAGAAATAGGCTGCAAACAATCGTGGCTTCTCTTTTTGTTTGTGCCGACAGATAAATAAGCACGATAATCTTTGGAAGCAGCGTCTGAATTTCAAGTGGTGCAGAACTGGTGGTCATTAAAGATTGTTTTGCATGTGAGCTTAAATGATGATGATGATGATGATGATGATGATGATGATGATGATGATGATGACATGGAGGTGATGGAGAACCTTCAGCTCGACAGCTCCGGTCCTGAAGTCCTGCTGCTGTTTTCATCATCTCTTTCTTATACATAACTATCTTAGAAAATGGTTTTGATTGTGCTTAAAGGTGCAGCATTTACAATTATGTGAGACCTTGTTGTAACTAAATCAAGGAATGAGATTCGAAAAGTCAGATTATTTAAAAAGGCCCTTAAAGTTCTCACAAAACCCATTTTCCTGACAGTTCGTGTCAATTTGATGATGTCCAAACTGTATTATCTACCAGATAAAACCCTGAAAGCTACAAATCCTGCCGTGAGTTAAGTCAGTTTGATCAGTTGCAATATATGTTTGTGAATTTGCACCATTTACAGAATACACATTTCCTGTTCTGGTGGGTCCTACTCAGTAAACAAAGTGTCAGCAAAGAAACAAGACGTGGTATCTTCTCTCGTCAACAAAACAAAGAACAATCACTGAACATTTCTTTCGATGGTGCAGAATCTCCCGCAAAATTTACTCGTCCTTTATTTCCTGTCGAATGCAGAGTTAAGAGCACATGACCTCAGTTCTGACTCTTTGTTTCGGACAGGCCGGAAGTAATTTCATCTCCGAGCGCGGTCATGCGTAGCCTCGGCAAGATCCTAAAAAGCAGCAGAGCTACGAGGCTAATAAGCGCTACAAATCACAGATTGTCCCGAAGCGGTGAGCTGAACTCAGAGCGTTAATCAGGCCTGACATGTGCTGCCAACCTGCCTCATTAAATCACGCTGGATATTCTCCCACAAGTGATATGTTCGAGGTTTTAAACTGTGAACATGCAGAATTTGATCTAGTCTGTTGTGCAGTGCAGTGCCAAACCCACTGAGGTCCAATGGGGGCTCACCAGGCACACCAGCGGGACTCTGGAGGGTCGCTGGGGGGCTTCAGGCTCTGCAGATTTATTTTTTCTTAACAAGACTCTTCTGACTGTGGTGACATGTGATGAACTGTGAAAATGAAACAACATATTTCTGGATGAAAAACAAAACGCTTTCATAATTTAGGACAGAATGTGATTTTTATTTTTTTATTTTTTTATCGGCAGCCAACAGCGTGACTGCGGGACACTGCGGCTCAGCGGGAAACTCTCCGCTCTGCAAAACAAAACCTGCTGCATTAACAGATTAATTAACTCTCAATAAAACTGAGACAAGATTTAAAACATTCAGAGACACACTTGTGAAAAGAAATAATAACTAACACAGTTTGTTAGATGGAAACCTTTTGAACGTTTGATGTTTCTCTTTCTAATTTTAACTTCTTCTTTAATTAAATTCAAACATTGTTTTTGTGTCAGCAGGGGCACAAGAGGATGATAAATCAACCTAATCACAAGAATAAATGTTAGCTAAGTGTAGGCACAACTAACGATCAGGTGCACTAATTAAACCCCAGTTTTATCTTATTATATGCGCGTGAAAACACTTCTACTACATTTCAGCTCATTAGAAAGGGTGACGAAAGAAAGAAGCTTTTATTATCTGTGTTTCTTTCATTTTCCTTCGATCAGTTTGTTGCTAACGAAGCTAGGACCTGCCTGCTAACACGTTCATAACCGATGGGCTCATTATTATGCACTTACTCTCACTCTTTATTTCTACATTTGTGGACTTGATGTATGTATTTAAAAGCTTATTTCATATTTTGTTCACACTGGCAATGTTTTTTTTATTGGTTATATTTGTTTTTCTCTGGCACAGAGGACAATTTAGAGGAATTAGAGGATCGTGAATCCATTTTCTACAGTAATTACTTTCCATGCTTTTGGTCTAAACATGATCATCTACCACCGAGCTGGATATCCACTGATGTTTTTACACAGTTGCCTCTGGTAAAAACTTTTAAAACAGGTCAGCGAGTGTCTTCACCCTTTATTAGATTCACGTCCAGCCGGAGAGCGTTAGGAGGCCGGCGGAGGAGTTCAGTTCGGGATGTCAGCTCTCTTCATTGGCTGCCATGTAGTAGGTCAGTGCCTGCGAGGCTGGATCGAAAAAAACAAAACAAAAAGACACCCTAACCTAAACATTCAATCTTTAAACATCATCACCTACAACTACTTTACAACAAGACCTTTGTGGCAGAGCCTTTTATTTAATTCGGTAAAAGGTGGAAAGCTTCAGTGTACAGCTCACGGTGTAGTTGACTTCTCTTTCAAACTGGTGGGTTTCTCTGCCTCCGGCTTCCAGCAGCTTGATCTCTGCTCTGCTCTCAAAGAACCTCTGAGTGTCTTTTGTGTTTCAGCCAACCGGCCGGCCGGTCGGGCAGCAGGCCTCCAACAGCCTGCAGCTGCTGCTGTGAATATAAAGTACAGTCAGAGTGCATCGATCAACCTGCTCTCGCTCCGCCTGGTATTCAACAGATATATATATATATGTACACGAGCGTGGACAAAAAAAGACGAGGCAGCAGCAAACTCATGCCGGAGACACTTTGAGCTCTTAATACTTCCGTTTACTCCCTTAATAAGTATTTACTGACGACTCGCTGCAGCTTCATGCTGACGGATGACAGAACGGATTTCAGTAGCAAAAAATCTAAACATATTCTGCTTGTGAAGTTTGAGTACTGCGCTAAAACGAACGAATATGAAGCTGTGAATGCAGATGAGAAAACTAATTTTCCTGTAAAAATATGCCCGATATGATTATTGACATAAATGAGATCAGAGACGACGCCACGGTAAACGCACTCAAACGAAATGTGCCTGTTTCTTATCAATATTTATCCACCGAATCAAACAGAATAACTAACCCGAGCCGGTGTTTTCTCACATACTCACACGGTTTGGGTGTAAATATTCAGCTCGTTCCTGTTTCAGATTAGTCACCCAGACACTGTGTTAGCAACGACTGCCTGTGAAAACACAATGAGCAGCCTGAAAGTAGAGACTCTAACTACAGATAAAGAGTTGCCACCAGGACACACTCGTAATGAAGCACTGTCCAGATGACACTCTTGTCATAACACTCATTTGGTATCCACAGAAAAACCTGCCTCTCCATCCAGCGCCCTCCGGCTGTCCCCCGTCTTCTGTTCCAAAGTCCATTCAACTTGTTTAATTGGTTGTTGGGAGTCAATTGCTTTGCGTAAATGTTCACAACAGTTCATCCAGTCCGTTCCTCGTTTAGTGGGGTCAATCTGGCCAAGAGAGGGAAAACGATTTGGACTGGAGGCGGCGGTGATTAACAGAAAATTAAGTCAAGTTTAATTCTCCTCTTCCAGGAGATCTGCTTCAAACTAAATCCAGAGACAGGTGAGGATACACGTCAGCCAGCACATTTTAATACTGAACCAGTATGTTCTGGAGAAAGATGCTGGTTTTGAGGTGATGGACAGATGGTTCATCCAATCACCTGCCAATATTTTCTGGAAGTTCTGCCTTTTAATGGTTTCTAGCACCACATGTCCATATAGTTTTGTTAAACAAACCATTTTTGTGCATGGGATTGGCTTGTGTCTCTCTGTTTTTACACAATGAAACCAAACCCCCACTCCTGGGATGAAAGCCTTGACAGCTGGTGCTCTGTGCTAAATGCCTCCATGATGAGTTTTGACAGGAGAAGTCGAGAAAACAGAGATTTGTGGCTCTTGTACACCACCGCAGGACAACAAGATGGAGGGAGACGATGGGGTCCATGCACACACACGGGTTGATTTGTAAAACAAAACAATCAGCTGCGATACTGACACAGAGGCTTGTGAGCTGTAGTTCCCCCAGTAAACACACCGGCCACTTCAGCGGTCGCAGCTGCTTTGCCACTGGTTGAATTCAGCAGATCAGACAGGCGAGTGTCCACAACAGCCAATCAGTGGTCACTTAGCTGATGTCTGGCATCCAGAAGATGACTGAGCCCGTGTGGAGCAGCAGCAGACCAGGTACGAGTAAGAATTTGGCGTATTATCAGGGAAACTTTAGCTCATAACCAACCAGAGCTGCATCGGACAGCTTCAATGCTTGACAAAGAAAAGTAGGGCATGTTTTGCAAGAAAAACAGTGGAATCCATAATAACACAAATTATTTACCTCTACAATATCAGTCTGCATCCTCCACCCAGAACCCCACAACACTGGACACAAAACGGTGTCACTGAGAACATGGATCTGTTCTATTCAAGTGTCCCAGTAAGACAGCGAGCCAGAATAAACAATATAAGACCCTGAAACTGAAAAAGGTAAACGAGATTCAGTCTCTATTATTTTATCAGCTATGCTTTTCCTACTGTGACATGTCCCACAGGTTATAAGAGAGACAGGCTGGCGTTCGACATGCCGATCAGACATTTGAACCACCTCACCCGGCTTTTTTTTTTTTTTTTTTGCTCTGCTCCTCCTGGATATCCAATCTGTCCAACCCGTCCCCGAGGACACGCTCAGAGACTGTGAGGGAAATGTATTTCGACGGCTTGTATCTGCGATCGTATCTCCTCTGTCACCGCTCAAAGCTCGTGACCTTAACTGGCACTTTGTAAATCAGAGCTCTGCTCCCTCCTGACCTCGGTGGTCCACGTCGTTGATCCACCTGTCACACTCACGCCGCCTGAATGAGATTATCAAACGTCTTCATTGGGGAAACAGGTCACTAATGCACCTTTTCTCCTGCAGAGAATTGTGGAGGTGCAGAGCAAAGTTATGCCGTTCCTGGGAATCATATAATAAAGTCAATCCCCCCCCAAAATAAATAAACAGAATAAAATCATTGTGCACACATTTCTGAGAGGCACAATTCGGTCAGCAACGAGGGAGGACGCATTTTCTCCTTGAAGTGAAACAAATTGCTTTTCCCCCACATTTCCCATTGTAGCCAGTTTCACTCATGTCTGCCAGGAGATTCTATCACACCTTTGTGACCAGCAGCGAGTAATCTTCCCCCGGAACAAAACAGACATCGTATTCCGCTTTCTCACAGGAGGGAAAAGCTGAAAGATGTTTTTTTTTTTTCTCTCTCTCTCCCAACAATGAAAGTGTTAACAAAAGCCACATTGTGTCATCACGCCACCATAAACTGACAGGGAGGAAATGGGAAGCTGGGAGCTGGAAGCAAAAAAACATCATGGTGACCGTTCAACAGCCTGTTGAACGCATCTCAGCTCCACATAGTTTTAAAATCTGTCGCCCGGCTGATTTGAACAGCGAACAGCCGGCCGGTGTCTCAGTGTGAGGTGTGTCCGCGGGCCACCGAGGCGTCTTTTGACGCTAACGTTGATTGTGTGTGTCACGCACGGTGTGATCCCTTGTTTCTGTCCGACTCTGACTTCAGCGTTATCCGATTCCCCCCCGCCGTGTTTCCACTCAACAGGTCTTTTTTATCACCTGATTCCCCCCGCTGTCTTTACTCTCAGTGTGTTTTCATTATCAGATTCCCCCTGCTGACTCTCTCTCTCTCTGTTCACTTTCCCTTCTCCTCTCTGTTTTCAGGGCTTTTCTCTTTTCATGTATAAACCCCAGCTGAATGCTACCAGGAGCTCCCCTCCCATGTGGGTTCACAGTTACCCCTCTTGTCCTGCTAACAGGGATGTTTCTTCGGCGCTAACACAGAGCTGTTTTAGTCAGGTTTTCATGGCCGGCTACGTGAGCTGCATGAAAAATGGGTTTGTATTTTGCATGCCATTTTTTTTTTTTCCTCGCTGCTCCTCATTTTACACTGAATGCCCACTGGTACTCATTTTCACACTGGCAGCTGTTCTTCTCATTAATTCTTTAACATAAAAGTCTTTTTTTTTTTTTTTTTTGAATGGGTTATATAAGCAAATTGTAAGACATGGTTTCCTTGTTGGACAGTAATAGGATGAAAGCCTTGATGCTTTATGCTTCAAGAACCCCCCCGAGGTGCATTCATACGCTTTACCACAGCCTCTTACAAAGGAAACTACGTTTAAATTGTTAGCAGTTCTGGTAAGTGTCGGGGATAACGCTTGCTGCAATATTACCCAGAATCCAACACTCCTCCTCGTCCTGCAGGCTGTGGTGAGTTTGTAGTTCCTGAACCATTAGTAAACTGGAATTCACAAAACTAATATTAAAACGAAATGCAATCATCACGGTTTTACAAAGTGTTCCCGAGCCAGCCCAGTCGCAGTGCTGACATTTGTACCAGACCTGGCACATCACATGCTGCAGTTCCAGTCTCTGGGGGCCATTTTAGTGGTGACCATACAGGGTGTTTTTTCACAGGAAGGCAAAGCATCTCCAGCTGTTCATGTGCCGACCAGAAGTGGTATTTTAAACCAAACTAACAGTAACCAAGTGGTTCTCTTGCCTAAGGGGCCACCCAAAAGGTAAACGCACATGTTTTGCATCGTTGTGGTCGATCGTCCACATGGATCCTGTGAACGCACTTTTTTGAAACCAGGTTTATGGGAGGGGGGAATTTGAAAACGGCGCCCTTGCGTTTTCGTGTGGACGTCGAATCTGCATGCTCTGCGTATCGATGGCGCCATCGCCCCACCCCTCGACCTCGAGCCTTCGACCTCTTCACAACAACAGTGGCGGACTACATGCTTGTGTTCGTGCTGCAGAAGATATTGAGCCTTTCCGGGTTACTAGGGCAAAATATTCTGCTCCTCTGCCGCTACACTGAGTGAAAAAGGATCATGGACATCGATTAGCCATTTTCGTCTTCTTCTTCTTGTGCTCTGAGCAAGAGCAGAGCAACCACAACATCTTAACAAACAAGAGAGAAGCTAAAATTGCAACACAAAGAAAAGTTAAGTTTCAACTTATGGGGACATCACTGTGGAAACCATCACAGATTTTACTTCAGGTGCTCGGGAGAACTAGCGTGAGTAATAAAGTACGATAATCACTGACACACTAGATGCACTTTCAAGGCTTAAGTGGACTAAATATAATAACGGTGTCAGTCACTCTGTAAAGTGGCTAACCTAGAGGTATAGGATCAGCATCCAGTTACCACGGAAGTCAGAGTCGGTTAACTGGTGTGGATACGGTGGATACCATCACGTGTTGACGAAGTGGTGAACCTCGGCCCCGTCCTTGAACGATACCTGATGCCAAGTGAAGTTTATGAGGTATAAGATCTTTTAAATAGCGTTGTGTTTGTGCTGTTTCCAAGCTGTCATCATTTCACCAAAATAGATCTCGACTCGCTGCTTTGTTGGGAGGCAACTGTTCTGTTTTTACGCTCTGCTGGGAGCATATAGGGCCCCTATTCTGTGGAAACTGTGAGTGTTTAGAGCGTATTGAACTTTATGCTGCTGGGATGGTTTTTCTTTGAATGTTTTCTCTCCCCCCCACCTCAGTGTCTCACTGTTAGAATCAAACAATTTCAAGCCAATCACAGCCACTTTTCTGTGCTTGCGTGGAAGCTACGAGCCTACGATAATTTGGATTTCAGGTTCCTTTTTAAAACCAGTTACAACAGAAGTCCAACCAGGCCTTTCACATACACTTCTGGTGCTTTTATTGCACACCTGTGAGCCAGTCAAACTATGATTGTGGCATCAGCGTGAATAATGTAACACCAAATTCATTTTTTTTCCCACAAAGCAGCAAGAAAGAAATTGTGTCACTGCTGCCCATGAAAGCTCTGATATAACTCATGAACTTTACTGACTTTATGTTCGTTATCCGTAGAGAAGCAGGTGGGCGATTCTCGTAAATCAGAGAGACATTTGATTTACCGTCATATACGATAAGACAGCTCTCTTGTGACCTGGATGGGATCACTCAGTCTTCCTCACATCTATTCTGGGATCACGCTGTACCCCGTGAGGTCTGTATGATCCGACCTCCCACTCGTTTCTTTTCTTGTTTGCTGTCTTTCACTCTGTGTCACACTCATTTCTTTATGTTCGCGGCTGACGATCTGTACAGTACTCGATTTTTCAGGCCCCCGGGACGGTATTAGGCGTGACACACTGTAGACTCTGACTTCCTAACGATGTTACTGTCGCTCATATACACTCATCACTGATCCATCTCCCATCTGTCCTGGTTCTGAGAGGAGTCTGTGCTGCTTATAATCAGCTTTACATGCTCCTTTTGTCCATCAGAGTTGTGTATCGCACATTTTTTTACTTACAGAAACTGTGCAATACATCCTTATATCTCCTTCAGTGGAACACTCAGACCGCCATCTTTTGAATGTATGTGATGATTTTTAATCACATCAGTGAGTCTGTAGGGATCCGCTGGTCAGAGGTTGCACTTTGACGTTGGCTCGGACTGACACATATCGGATGGATGGCGTGCAGAGGTGCACAGAGGATGAATCCTAATGACTCTGCTGACTTCTCACCTCGTGCCAACAGGTCAGTTTCCATTTTTTGACATTTCATGCAGACATATGTTTTGGCAAATTGGGAAGAACAGAAGAACCTTGTGCAGCTCTTGAATGCTCACCAGTTTTTCCAAGAGGGAGACACACACTTCAAATATAAACTCTTTATGTTGTTACCTGTTTGTAGAGGTTTAGTTAATTAACTTCATCTTAAGTGCTTTTTAAATGGTTGAATATGCAGCCATTCCACAACAGGGTTTTAGTTTCCACCATATTGGACTGTTGCCGTGTGAGACTGTGACACTTCCAGCTGCGCTCGTGTTGACAAATACCAGATAATTCTGACAGGAAGTCGGGAACATCTCCACCCTTTGTTTGTGGTTAAACCAGGTATTTTAAGCCCGTTTTAATGAAGCCAGTTTTCGTGATGCACCGCAGCTTAAAAATACATTGTGTCTATAAAACAGTGGCAACTTTTTATTTGAGTGTCACAAACTTGTTTCATTATCATAAATTTGATCCCTGAGTTGTCGGCGAGAAGGCTGCTGAGCCAATTACTGCAGCTTGAGACTCTGTTTCAGCGTTTGTAGGTGTGACACCACTGGATATTTTTAAGTTGACCTCAGGATACCAGATGAGTCTGACAGGAAGTGGAGCGTCTCCAGCCGTGTTTGTGGCTAACAAGACAGGTGCGTTAAACCATTTTAATCCTAAGCCAACAAATGTAAAGTCACACATGTGAAGTTTTTTGTGGTGGCCAAATGAAATTGTAAAAGATATTTTACCATACATGTTGAAGGAAGCCGCTGTGAAATGGAGGATGTGTTTTTTTTATTTGCAACACAACCAACATGACTTGTTTCACCGTCAGAATTTGAGCCATTCGGTCCAATTAAATCTGGAACGACTAGAGAAGCAGGACGATTATCTTGTTCACATACAAGTCAGACGGCTGGTCGGCAGAAGACTCCACGCTGCATTGTTCCCCACAGCACGTTACGTCTGGGTTTCATGTAACGTCCTTGAGATTCAGATTGTGTTTCAACATTTGTAAGTGTGACACGACTGCAGACTTTTAACCTCGGGAAAAATTTCAAGCCGTCTTTATGGTGACAAGTACCCGATAATTTCAACAGAAAGTCGGGACGCCTCCGACTGTGTTTGTGGCATTTTAATCCTGATCGATAACATTGAAAAGAAATGTAAAGTCACATTGAAAACATAAGTTAAGAGCATGTTTTATTTCCAGGCTGATATTAGCACTTAGCCCTTAGCTGCCCTCATTTAAAGTCTGGTTTTGTTTTGAACGACTCTCTCAGCAACCTTATATACATATATATGTATGTAACTTTAACCCTTTTAATTCGTGCGCTCACATGCAGTGAAGCTCAAGACAGCGTGGCATTGTGGGTAACAAAGTTCCCAAACAAATCATGTCCAGTGGATTTATTCATCACTGACTGCAGCATGTGGCTCCAACCACAGAGCTGCTGAATTCATGAGGAAACAACAGACCGCACACTTCACTGACCTCTCTCTCTCTCTCTCTCTCTCTCTCTCTCTCTCTCCCTCCCTCCCTCCCTCCTCCCCTCCTCCCCTCCTCTCCTCTCCTCCCTCGGTCGGGTTTGAGGAGATCTCTCTTGGAGCTGGAGAGGAGAGGTTGGCCGTCTCTCTCCTCCAGCAGCCGCCGGGCTTCTCTGCCGCCTCCCGCCGCTTCATCATGGATCTGTGGACTAAAACACTCGCTGGGATTATCGCTCAGGTCTTCCTGCTCCTCTGCAGCTCGCTCGGGACAACCGGAGAAGGTGAGCCGGCTGTGCGCTTTTACACTTTCCTCCCCGGAGGAGACGGAGCGAGTCCGGGCAGCGCGGACCCGGAGGGGGCGGCTGTAAAACCAGGGGGGGCTCCATCCTTCTGTTGCTCCACCTGGATGATACACCACTTGTGTTTTCTGGATAGACTCAGATGTTTGTCTTGTTTACTTGTTTTGTAAATTAGGATAAAGTACTGGGATTTCTTCCACACTGTATCGGTGGGATTTTACGCGTCGCAGTTACGCATCAGCTTTTGGCTTGAAAGGAGAAATAATGAGCGTTTGAGTGATTTGATGTAAACGATGATGATTTAATTACCTTACTTACAAGCACTGGATTACATCTAACAGCTGTCTCCTCACTTCAAAAATCATTTGCCAACCACAATCCTCCGTTTTTAATGAGCTGTGTATTTACTTCAGCAGTTAATGACCACATCCCCTCGTGGGAATCTTTAGATGCTGGAGGACACTTTTTAAATCTGGGAGCCAAAAAGATCCATTTCTTTGGAGTGGAGAAGGAGCCAGTTCATCCACCGTGTGCGTAAAAACAACGTTATCGCTTTTGTTTTTCTGGTTAATTTGGCGCTCAGCGCAGCGTGATGAGCAGCCTGGGACTGAGCCACGGTCGTGCTGGCGCTCTCCAGAGCGCAGGCACAGTGTGGAGGGGATGTGAGAGAGAGAGGAGGAGGAGGAGGAGGAGGAGGAGGAGGAGGAGGAGGAGGTAACCTGTGCAGATTGGAGAGGTTAGGATGAGGCTGGTCTGACCTCTGTGATGGAGACACAAAATAAGTTATTTCCTGTCAGATTTGTTGGTTTGGCTGAGCTGTGGATGTGCAGGTGTGTGTGTGTGTGTGTGTGTGTGTGTGAGAGAGAGAGAAAGAGAAAGAAATCCAAGTGAGGAGATGGAGAGAATCCAGATGAAGGGAGGAAAGAGGCTGAGATGAATTGTGATGAGCCTGAATGTGAGCAGATGGCTGTTTTCTTCCTCTCATTGATTTGCAACCCGATCCTCTCCTCGACTCCTCTCTTCTCCGCTTTTTTTGGGTATATTTTTATCTTCTTTCTTTGCCTTTTCCGATCTACAAACCTCTCTGCTTTGTGACCACATTCTCCCTTTTCCGGCGTCCTCTGTTCTTCTTCTTCTTCTTCTCTTTAATCTGCCTCACGCTCATCACTCCGGTCCTCGTCTCTGTGTGACGGACCGCCTCTCGCCCCTCATCGTGAAAATGTCATACGAAGCCACGTGCACGGTAATGATTGAGATCTGATGCTTCCACTGCGGTGTAATGGAGAGTCAGCCAGCTGTAAGACAGTTAGAGAGAGTCAGAAGACTGATCGCTCCTTCCACAGTTGGACACATGAGAATAGAGATGATGTGAGGAGGAGGAGGAGGAGGAGATCTGTAGTTCTTCCTTCCTGAAAGAAGCATCGACAGCCCACCAAAAATATCTGACTTCCTCTTCGCTCTCTAACTCTTCTGCCTTCTCCTTCCTGTCTCTTTGCCTCCCCGCTGCTTCTCTCCTGCAGTCGCTTTCTCTTCGTCTCCCGGCTGCTTCTGACTCAGATCTGCTGTCTTTCCTCCTCCCCGACTCGTCCTTCAGCCCCTTGTGTTTTCCCTTTTTCTTTCCTCTGTTCTCCTCCTGCTGTTTTGCTGTCAGCTTCTGTCCTCCTCCGTTTCTCCAGCTGTCAACAGGCGTATCTCTCCTGGTTTTGCGTCCCGTCTCTTCTTCCACGCTCGCTGAGTATTCCTGTCGCTCCTTTTTACCCGCATCTCTGCCCTCCTGCTGCATCTGAATCAGAGCTGCCGCTGTGTCACTTGATCCGTCCTCCCTAATTCCTCCCTTTTACCTTCTGCCACACGGGTTTCCTCCTGCTTCTCGGCTCCTGATTTATCTCTCTCTCTCTCTGGCTACACTTTCTCCTCCTGCTCTTTATTTCCTCAGGGAGATTTGATGTTTCTGTCATTACCCCCCCTCTGTGCGGCTTACAAGTTGGACTTCACTCATAAGGGGATTTTCAATGCTAATGCTTCCATTTCCTCCTCTTGATTTTATTCCTGTCAGGGTGTGAAAGTCTCTGAAACAGTATTTAGTCCACAACAGGGCAGTAAAACCCTCCACGGAGGCCTCGGGGGAGCACACATCGTTTCAGGGTTTGCAGCTTTTCCCTGCTGGTTGTCTCAGTCGTCACCACACTGAAGGTTTAAAGATCCATAAACTGAACATAATATCGATGATTATGTTTTTATTAGTGCACAGGATAATAACCTGAAACTAACAAAGGCGCACTTCTGTTTCTGCAGCTGTAGGCAGGGATGTTATCAGCTGCTCCGGCTGTAACTCCATTTTCACTTCCCCAGGAGTTGCTGCTGCAGGTATTACACTGTATATTACTGCCAGATGGACACAATATACACATATATGATATATATTATACATTATCCTCTGCCCAGACTGCACTCAGTCTTTTTTCCATAGAAACCTTTTTCACGGCGTGTTTGTTTATTACAACGAGGAAATAACTTTCTTTGACAAAAGTCTGCTGAAAGAACCAGAGCGCAGACGACGAGGTGACTCAAGGTTGTTTGGCCTGATTTAACTTCACCTGTTGGTATCTGACTGGTGTGCCAGGTACCTCAGCAGGAGGGTAGCAACTGCATGAAGCGGTTCTATTGGCACCATCCAGAACGTTTGATAACGGCAGTGTGAGCCAGTGTGAAACAAACCTGCTGCTTTGTTTCAGAATGAGCCTTTAACATCTACAGAGTGAGCAGCTCCTCGTCCATTGTTCTGCTGAGGGTGAGACCGAGTTCTCAGCAGGAGCGCCAGGCTTTGATGCCAGTCCGACGTAATGGCTGAACCATGTAATTACACCGTCAGGTGGTGCGCTGGGACACAAACAGGCGTTTTCCCATAAACTCATCTTGACACCCCAGTGAAATCACTCACTTCATTATCAGAAGTTGATCCATCCGTACCGATTAGCATATGGCAAGTCAAGAACAACTGTTCTGTTTATTTATTTTATTCCTGTTCAAGCTAGCCGGCTGCTAAACAGGAATGTGGCCAACTCAACCGGCGGGAGTCTCCCATGCAGAAGATCCAGGTCATATTATAGTCGGAGCTCTGCATCCGACAGTGTATCCACCTGACTTCTCTTTTTGAATACGCGGGGTGTTCAGATGTTTGCAGTCTGCAGCTTTTATACCACAGTACGTCACTGGAGTTGTGGCTGGAGAGAAACAACCGAGATACGTATTGAATGTTTGTTAAAAGCTGATATTAAGCTCAGTCGCCTGTTCCTGTCCTGCTTTCTGTCACTTGGTATCAGTTTCTCTTTTTCTGCCTTATCCATTCTCTCTCTCTCTCCTCTGTCTATCTCTATTTGTCTCGCCCGGCCCGACCCAGCAGCACACTCATCATGCACGGACCATAAACCACAGCAGCACAATAAGTTAGCCTGCAGAGGCGGAGGGATCCCAGCCGTCGGGTTCTCAGACTCCGCTTCGCTTCTTCCTTCTCCTCCCCGCAGACAAGCTCACTGTTCATTATGGAGGTGGTACTAAACGACAACAAAGTAGATATACATATTTTAACAGCCACAGATGGCGCTCCGATGACTTGTTAGCCGGAGGAGCGGAGCGCTCGGGGTTTATGTGATGAGATTCAAGGAAGCCAGCGTGTGAAACAGCAACCCGCGGGGCTGTGGAGCCGCTGAGCGTTTAATCGCCTTCTGATATTAACAGCGTGATAGAGTCACTGTGTGTTTTGAAATAACTTTGTGCATGAAGATAGTGGAATAAAGCAGGTGGGGCCGGTGTGTTTTATGGAGACTATGATTTAACCAGAAGATGTGATTGGACAGCAGATCTCTCATGGGGATGAGGAAACAACTGGTTGGTTCAGGTGTTGATTTTGAGTTTAGTGCCACTTTGGGGGCAACGGGACAAGTTTGTTAGTTTATTAAGTTGTTGAACACCAGATGGTTAGGTTGTTGGATCATTTCCGTAGAAGTTGATGGAGACAACAGCCGATCTGACTCGTAAACAGATGAATGACTGACTGTGTTCAATGTGTCTCTCTGCTGTTTGGGCAGGTGGCATAAAGAGTCTCCTACCTGCTGCTGGAGAGGATTTAATGAGCGGGAAGTAAAACAGTTGCGAACCATTAAAAATAGATAAATGAGCTGAAAGACACTAAAAAGTTAGGATGTCTATGTCTTGTCATAAATACTGAATGGTGAAGCTTTATAGAGAACACTGAAATAAGATTTACGTGTCGGTCCCTCAGTTAAAAAGAAGGAAAAGCTTCTTTCCACAGCAACAATTTTGCATTTCAAGAATGATACACTAAGAAGTCGATTGTAAAGACAATGTGGGACCAGATTTTCCGGTCAGAGCTGCAGAAAACAGAGCAGTAACCCCACAAAGCCTCAGGACATGTTGTGCTCTGAATAAAGCTGGTGGACGTCATCGTACTCGGTCCACAAACAAAGTCAGTGAGTCTAAACTTCTTTGTGTCACCACTGAGTTTTCTTAACAACCAGTTATCTGAAGAAGTCTGGCTGCAGAGTAAAGAAGTAGATGAACGATGCATCAGAAGTGAAAATGATGTTTTTTCATCGTGGATTGGTCCTTTTTTTAAGTTTTACTCCAGTAAACTGAGGATTTAATCTCTTCTTGCAGACAAACAGCTGCACATGAAAAATGAAAAAAAAAAAAAAAAAAAGAGTTTTTCTCCTTTGGGCAGCTGTGCACCAATTTGCCGTTGAGTACAAGGTCACCATTTTTAAAATGAGCACCTCTAATTGAGTTGCTAAGATGTCAGAGGTGGAAAATTGGATTTGTATTAAGACCGAGACGGAGAGACGACGAGCAGCTCTGTGACGCTGCGCTTAGGGATGAGGTGGTTTTGAGCTAAATGCCAGATTTAGCATGTTAACGTCCCCAAAATGACGACGCTAACAGACTGACGCTGAGCAGATATAAAGTTTATCATGGTGACCATCGAAGGTCGGTCTCACAATTTATAATTAACACCAAATTCAAAGGGCAATTAAATCAATCACAGCTGTATCTGATGGGGATGGCAGTGGCTGGCGTGCAAGGTGCCGAGAAGCAGTTTGGGGTTCGACATTTTGCTCAAGGACACTTCGACACGCAGACCAGGGGAATCAAACCAGTGACATGAGCCACAGCTGCAGGGGTAGAGCCAGGAGCCAGAAAATGTTTGACATTTGTGCTTGAAAAATGACTTACAAGATTAATCGACCATCAAAATAGTTTGCAACTGGTTTCCTTTTGACTGACGAATTGATCAACAGACTGATTGACATGTTGTTGTAACGCTGCTGTCAATGCAGAACTAAGAAGAGGGACAACAAAGCTGAAACAATGAAAACAAGGTGTCAGGGGAACATTTTATTCAATGTCAATCTATCTAGTTATTGAGATATTTCAGTTTGGACCGATGCGTGTGAAAAAGGCTGACGTTACCTTAAATTGAGCCAGCTTCATTAAAAATGTGACCGTCTGCCATTGATGCAAAATGAAGCCAAAAAAAAAAAAACCCAGCACATTTTATTGCTGACCTTCTCTGAATAACATTAATGTCAGTAACAGTAAAGCCTGCTCTATTATTCTCACGCAGCTGAGAGACGTGAACTGTTGTGCTCCTCCTTCCTCTGTTGTGTTTTATTGGTTTCGTCTCTTAATTGTGCCCTCAGAAAGTTTTCATCTCTTGTGAGTTACTTTGCTCTGGTTTATTTAAGCTTCTCCCTCCCCAATTTCAGTAGGTACAACACAGGCTGGATGTATTTCTACATTAATTAGTGGAATATTTAATTAGTTGGTGCTGTATTGTTATTCTGTTGCCTTCAGAAATCCTCCTGATTCCTGCACTAGTTCTTGTTCTGGATAATTCAGCTGTTTCTCAAAGCATAAATTCAGTCTGTTCAGGACATGTCACACTCTCGTTGTTAACTGCACATGAAGCCCGGCGCTGTGCCGATAAGTAATATGAGCTTCGGGGGATAAACTGTACGTTATTGATTGACAGGGTTTGATTTCTCCACGACTCTTGTGCAATTACGATAAAGAACATAAAGGCCTGAATTATTCAAAGGTGGCTTTGATTTTGAACAGATGTTGAGTACAAGCTAATGAATTCAAGAGTTACAGGACTTATTGTGTGAAGAAATGTGATAATTTACTCTTCTTTTATTACATCTTTTCCCCAGCGGCTGCACTGAAATGTGTTTTTAAAACATCAAATTGAGTTGTTAGTTTCTATTTTTGCTCGGCATTGCTTTACATCTTCGTTATTTTTGTAACTACGATGTGATGTTTTCCGATTGTTTCATGGTGACGACGTCCTAAAGCAAGAATACACAAACCCAAAACCTCCACAGAGTCCTGCAGAGTGTGTGTGTCTGTAGCTCAGCTCCACCCTCAGTCAACAATGCAACTCATCATGCATCCATCACAGACCCAGAGCAGAGGAGAGAGACAGAAGCCATCTTTTTTGCGACTAGGTCCGTGGATATAAACAGAAGGTGGTATATTGGGGGTCTGTTTTGGTCTGCCAATCTAACGCTTCGGAGGGTACAATTATTTCCACCTCCACTGCTGTGTAAATTCAAGTTGTCGATGTGCCGGCAATTGCATGAGACGGGTGGAGGTGTCGATGACGTGCACTGTTGTGCGACCCACAGCCGGGGAGTTTTAAAACCAGGAAACAGCTGATCACAGCTGGACTGCCGCTGAGATCCAGGAGATGCAGCGTCTCCTCGGTCTCTGTAGCTGTCTTCACTATTCGCTTGTTGTTGTAGCAGCAAACTAACAGTCGCTACTTTCAAATTAAAAGCCCCCTGCTAAGAACCCAGTTCTAACCTCCGATGGGGTGCAAATGTAAAGCTCTTATTTTGAAGACAAATTCGACCTGCTTCACTGTTCACAGCCCAACTTCGTGCTTCACGTCACGTCACATGTTCACACCTACCCCAGTTTTTTGGAAAAGAAGGAACATTACACCTCCCTTTTTGAAAGACAAGGCGGCACATTGCAGCCTTTACCTTGCTGCTGTTATTGGCATGGGATGACACAGCATTGCCAAAAAAACTGACCCCCAAAAACATCCTGAACGAAGAAAATAATGCAGATACCGACACCGCCAAATATTTCTAGTGGGTCAAATGTGGTGATTGAAAGATTTTACTTTTGTATGAGTCTAAGGGAAATCCAGCTTTGCAACACACAGAGTGTCCATTCCACTGTTTTCAGAAGCTGTTTAATACTCCATATTGAGTAAAATGAACTTTTAGAGAGCGTTCATCGCCTCTCTGAACACGCTACAAGCTGGTCCGTGTGTGTTTGTGTGTGGATATGTGTGGATATTTCCTAGCAAGAGGGCCTGTGTGTAAATTAATGTGTGTTAGTTTTCCCGCTGTGGGTTGAAATTAATTGCGTTTGCCCCGGGTGTTTTAAGCAAACATGAGGTCAGAGTTTATGTAAGTACATTAATATGAAGATGCAGCTGCCGCGAGGTGGAGGAGACACATCTGACCTGCTTCTGCATCCAGTAATGAATACAGTACATCTCTGCGGAGAAGACTCTTCCTCCCTCTGCGGTTCTTCCTCAGGCTGAGGCTGAAAATGAGAAAGTTGCAGAGGTAAATGCTTGCTTAAGCGCAGAAGTGGTCAGAGAGCAGAAGATAATGTACACTGAAGCTCCACAGTGTGTGTTCACACTTGAAGATAAGAGGGAGATTAAAACGGCTGTTTGGAAAGGAAATAAAACATTTGGTGAGATGAAACTTTCCAGATGGAAGAAAAATCAGTTAGGATTAAATTCATATCTGTATGTTGGAAAAAAAAAAACATTATGCAATAAAGTACTAAAAAGGAGGCGTAAATATTGTAGATATTTGTATCATCTTTCTAGTATGAAAACTAATAATTTAAGCACATTTGTTAACGTGCCTGATAAAGGTTGAAAATCAGGATGAAATCACAAGGTTGGCTTGGACAGGAATTTGGAATGGGTTAATAATATAAAGATATATATGTAGTATAAAGATGGATGACTAACACACGTCACAACAGATACAACAAGCCGGTGGTGTCATAATATCGAAAGGGCAGAATGAACAAAAGGATGAAGAGAGGAAAGGGCAGTAAAAATGATAAAGATCACCAGATTAAATTATAATTGACAGGCAACAGCTGGATTAAAGAATTCACTGCCTCAAAGGAAATTACTTTGGAAAACGACAGCTGTCTGGCCTTTATAAAAGCCACCGCCACACGAGGAAAAGGACCGACAGCTCGCTCAGGCCAATGTGTTGTCCTTCAGCTGTGTATCCCTGAGAGAGCCCACCTATTGTTCATCATTCACTTAATAATCGTCCGTGACTTCTCTCCACACGTCATTTGCTCCGGTGCTCTGCCGGCGCCGGGGGCAAGGTCTGTCCGAAGCCGTTTGTCAGAGTAAATTGAAGGCGCTGAAATGCATCCTGGGAGGTTCTGATGTTTGTGTTGCTCCCTTCAACAATAATTCGGCATCTCTGCGGCACTGCAATTGTTTTTTTTTCTGCATAATGACAACTATGACGAGGTGGCTGATTTATAGAGCTGTTAATGAGGAACAGTTTTATTCCAGCGGTCTCTACATCAGTTCTGCCGAGGGGAAATTACCCTCAGTGCTATTAAAAAAGCAATTTTTGCCGAGCACCTATAGGAAATACTATGAGACTGACATTCAAAGTCAACACTGTTTCTATTAAAGCAAGTCTATGATATTTCCCACACCATGATCACCTAACCAAACTTTAAATATAGGCGGGAGGCAACGCAACAGTCAGCCTTCATCTCCACTGGTTCTTTTGGTGCCTTATACCTTGGTCACACTACATGACTTCCTGTCTGGTAATCATTGCGCTTTACACGCTACATGACTGATCAGCGACAGGAGGTCCAGTCGGTTGTTTGTGATTTGGTTTGCAGCAAGAAAAACAAGGATTAAAACAGAAACAGTACAGAACAGAAAAGGTGTAACTGCCTGTTGACATTGTGGTTCAGCGAGGACGACGCCATTACACAAACTGAAAGGTTTTGAATAGAAACTGTTATTATTTGTGGCCTCTCCACACAAACTGATGCACGATAAGAGTTCAGAGAGCTGCTGACATCTGCAGCAGCTCTCTGAACCCAGAGAAGGAGATTGTTCATGGCGCCCCGACCAGTGAGTGATTCAACCAGGTACTTATCCTCCTAGATATCCAGCGGGCGCTGGCGACACACCTGCAGGCTCTGGATTGTGTTTTTAAATTGTTCACAAATGGAGAGAGGGCACCAGTTTGTCTCTGCTCTGGGGCTTTTCTTCAGCGTTCTCTCAAAACCACGGACAAGTGGAAAATCAGCTTTAGCTTCAGCCTCGTTCATCGTAGCAGTTCGTCTTCGCCATCCCTTCTATCCGTATTTATTCAGGAAGTCTCACTGAGATCAAGACCAAAGAACATGTTAAATATAGATGCAAGAGTCAGTCGCGTGCAACAATCATCACACAAACTCATTTAAATAATCACACGTTTCCTTATTAGATCCCTGAGTTGAGTGAGTGAAACTACTCCTGAGGTAGCTTATAAACATACGTACAACACACACACACACACACACACACACACACACCATGCTGTAGCTTGTAGTTACAGCTGATATTATCTACGCAGATGATTCCGTCCTCTTCATGTTCAGATCATGTTCCCTGCAGAGACTGGGGATGAAAACGGGGTCATGTTGCGTTCAATACACGAACCAGCCACGATGACACACAACCCATCATTTATTCATACAACACACCATCTTCTCCAGCTCTGCAGCGGCAGAAAGTCATTAATCATCTCACTCATCATCCACACATGAAGGATTGAATGGCTGCCCTCACTTTCCCGACCGCCGTCTTCAGGTATGCTGTCTGTCTTGCTCTTCACTGCTCTCTCTCTCTCTCTCTCTCTCTTCGCCTCATCAGTCTTCCCAGAGGTTTTTTATCCTCCGTCTGAGCTGATTTAGAGCCACTGGAGTGTGTGCTATAATCATACCCTAATGACAGATAATCTCAAGAACACTAAATGACTTTAATCCTAGCCTAATGACAGATAATACCACTACACTCCCGCTGTGTGCGTGTGTGTGCTGATGTGCTGAGATGATGGCAGGAGTCAAAGGATTCCCAGTCGTCCTCGATCGGAGAAGTTTTTGAACTTAAAGCCGTTATTAGTCATCCGTTTATTTTCCCGCCCGCAGAGGGAAAGAAAGGCGGCCCGTCCTGCTTCAAGGTCAGTTGTCGGGTTTGAAAAGCTGTTTTCGGGAGTCAGATGTTTGGTCAGGTGAAAGTCAAGGTGAATTTAATTCATATTCAGACGGGCTCTGAGATATCGTTTGCTCCGTGTCCTTCAGCTGCCCTGTGATCACGACAGGCAGATCATGACTTCCTTGCCTTGATCTTGGTATGAGCGTTTCCGATAATTAAAGCCAGATCTGTTTGGTCATTCACACGTTTGAAGCTGAGGGGAAGTGATTGAGATGCTGCAGGCCTAATGGCCAACTCAGGGGTGTTATTACTCATTCAATAAAGGCGACTGGGCTCTTCAAAGAGTTGGTTATTTAAGCTGTGGACGCTCCAGGGGGAATATTAAGGGCGCTTGATTGAATCTCTCGAGCTCATGAAGTAACCCTCTCGTCTGTTCCAGGATTGGCCTGGTTAAGAAAATGCTGAGGTTGGTGCAAATTCAGCAGCCTATTTCAGGTTCTGGCACTGCCCCGTCTCGTGTGGATTTATTGCTTCTCAGCGAGCCGGTTGTTTGCACTGAGACGAACATAAAACTGTGAATATGAACTACGAGGTGTGAATATGGTGAAGTGTAAACCCTCCTGGTGCTTTATGATTCATGAGAGGGCAGCATCAGCGAGAGCCAGGGTGAGGAAGAAAAAAAAAAGAGAGAGAGAGAGAGAAGTAGCTGTGGATAATTCCCTTTCATATTTCTTCTTTAGTGTCATTTATGGAAATGCGTGCAGACAAAGTGGAGCCATGAATGGGATTTGATGAACTCAAGGTTACAGAGCGAACACGCAGCCACCAGTCATGAAACAGGATTTATTAACCCAGGAACAGGCGGTTAAGTGTGCCGCCGTCCTGCTGGACTACTGTATTACATCGAAGGCTGCCCACAGAAGAAATCCCAAAATAAAGCCATTCATCATGGGAGATTCTCGTCATTTCTGTTGACCTGTGGAAGTCACGACTGTCTATCACTCGTGTTGAAGGGCTGATGTTCAGGGGCGTCTTCCACCGAAACGTATTCACTGTGTGTTTACGCACTGTCAGGGGTGAGTGTTTAGAAGGTGTTCGAGAAGAAATGTGCAAAATCAAGACCGAAGGCAGCAGCCAGTCTCACATCAATGAATATGTTATACAGCCGCTGGAAGTAAAGAAGGTGAGGAGGGAAATATACCTGGTGGGATTCTGAGTTGTTGCATGAAAAACTGTTTGTGTTTGCGCCTGTTAAATCTCAGTATCTCAGAAAAAGGAAACTGTATACTTGGTTGGGGAAATATCGCGGTAGCAGTTAATACAAATTAAAAAAGTGAATTACACATCTGTGACAGAATGCAAACTCTCTCTCTTGCTAGTTTGTTCACAGATATCGGCCACGTTTAACCCCCCCGATACTAACTGATGTGAGTAAGACTCAGGGAGACGGTTGGGATGGATGGACGAGTTTGCTGCTCGTTTGGAACGACGTCTCTTGAAATCGTTGCCAGAAGAAACAGAAATATCATTGTGAATGTCTTTTTGATTGTCTGCTGAACCTTCGGTTAGTCATCTCTGTTCGAGTTGACAGATTCTTGTGTGTGTTGTTTTGACCTTGGATCACTTTGAATCACGTTGGTTCAGTCAGTGTTGCGCCACAGGATTTCATGAGAGGGTAGTGGGTGGACCGCGGAGCCTCTGAGTGGGGTCCAGTGTCACGGTCGCTCGGGAAAAGAAATGTGCACAAATTGTTAAAAGTTAAATGCATCAATCTGCTGCACTTGGAGAGGAAAATCAAGAGGCTAAATCATAAATAACATGACCATGAGTAAGAGACTGTCGAGGCAACGACTTCACTCTGATGTTGAAAGAAATGTTACTTTTATTAAAATCCAGTGTTTGGACTTCTTCGTCTTGTCAGCAAGAAACTTTATAACTTTCACGTTGTGCTTCTAACTCTATAATTTAGTTCATCAGTTGTGTCTTACTCATTCGTTTCTGACTACCCAGGATGTTGTGGGTGTTTCTGTTAAATGTTACTGAGAAAACAATTATTATTTTCCTGGCATTTAAAAACAAATTACACCTCGTAGCAACCGCACCCACGCCCGCGAGCCAAATGACTGCCAAACACGTTCGGCGACGGAGGAGCGGCAGAACCCAGGAGCTGATATCAAAGAAGCTGCCTTTTCTAATAAATGGTCATCCTATTAGCCATGGTCATGAGTTATGTTAAGCTCCCACACTTTGAAAGTTTGACTTTGCCTTCACTCTCACTCTCACCGAGTAAAAATGATGAAATACAGGCTCAAGACGCAGAGAGAGGGAGAGGCGGAGGCAGGTGGTGTTGCTGAGCTCCGGAGACGGAGACTGCTGTGGGAATTTTAATGTCACATTTTCATACGTCCCTCCCTACATTAGAATAATCAGTTTCACCTTGAGAATCTGAAAAGTGGGCCCCATAATATGTTACTTAGTGTAGTGGGAGACTACCTTCCTTATCCGTCCAATTATTCCACTATCTGACTCTGTGACTCCGCTCAAAAGTTAAAGTCCAAATCTGAGGAGAAACGGCTCTGAGACTAAGTCCAAAACCAGAGGCAAAACAGCTCAGAGACTAAGTCCAAATTTGAGACAAGACCGCTCAGAGACTAAGTCCAAAACAGAGGCGAGGCAGCAAGTCTTCAGTCCAAAAAGGTGTTTATTCCAAGAGAAGAGTTATAAATCCATGAGGTACCCCGGGGCAACTGAGAAATCTGCCCCGATCACCCTCTTTTATACCCGAGGTCCAGGTCACCAGTGCCCTCCTGGACCACCCCCCTTGTCATGATCACGCGAGACTGTCATCTTACTATTCTCATTTTTGTCTGACTTCCTTAAGGCCTACAAAGTGTCTCACCCAGGCCCCTATCTGTGGCCTTGAGTGAGCTGTAGCTGCACCTGCTGCTCCCCCAGTCCAGCCTTTATTATACCGGAAGCATCAAACCTTGGTCTTTCATCAGGCTCAAATTCCCTATTAATACAGAACTGCAAGTTGTATTCTCAAATCAATTTATATGCATGATCATGACCCTGTTTGTATCTGCCACTACAGTCCCCCCTTTGGTCCTTCTAAAAGGACCAACACTTCAAACTTTAACATCAGGGAGTGCAGTCGTCTTATCATCATAACAGAAACAACAGCCTGAGTATACTGTAAATGACACACGATATATATAGTTTCAAACAGTGTAAATGCAACCCCATCCTACGAGACTGATAATGAGTATCAACCCACAGGGAAGTGCTTCAACTATCAAGACGATAGTTGAGAGCTCTCCCTGAGCCATCTTCTGGACCTGCCCTCAAACAGATGACCCAGTGATATTCATTGACAGGTTTCTATTCTGACCTGGCAACATGACTGGGGAAACGTCCTCTCCAATTAGCTGTTTATGAGAGGTAAAATGCCCTGCCATGTGGCCCACCAACTGACCTGTTCTGTGGGTGCAAACATAATATGTGTACATACAGCATTAAATCACACATTGTGGTTAACTTCTTTGAAGGCACTTGTGACTGTAACACACGTGAATCAAACTCTAGATGCACTACACCACTCAACACTTCTAGATTTGTTTTTAAGCATGCATAATCAGGTAATTCGTGCTCATGTGAATATATCATAGCCCTTTTTTTCTCTTTTTCTCAGAAAAGCATATGATTACATAGACAAACCACCTTCCACCATCTTAAACCATCTAGAATTAGAATATTATCTAGACACACTTTGTAATGACAATCCCTTTTTGGTCAGTTCAACGAACATTAGATCAGTAATTATTAGATCATTGACATAAAACTCTCATACCACCTTTTGTTTTTGTAAAAAAAAAATTTCTTCTGGTATTTTTCCAATGATCCAATTACATAAAGACAGGTAAGAGCTCTATCCAATCTTAGCACCTGGACTTAAATGACACGCTTGGGTTATTTGTTAGCCTTGGTGACATATTACCCGTGGTGTTGCCTTGGTTAGTGTGGCGGCCCTAAGGCCAACATTACACCAGAGTCCCTATGAACTTACTGGTTTCCTGTAAACCACACTGGTTTAATACATTTCTTGTGCTTTTTATGGCACTCAGCTTTCTGACGTGACCTTCACAAATGAGTGCCCGCTTTTCTTCATCAACACATTTACAACATTTGACTCTACATAACTATGTTGAATACAAGGGATCGTCGTACAATTGTCGGAACATAATTTATAAACCTGTCAGCCTGTCTCTCTCCTTGTACAGTAGTCTCTGTGTTGATAGCTCACCCTTCTTCCTGGAGGGTGCAGGCACTGACAGATACCTCTGCTCTGTTGTATCCATTTGGATTGTTCCTCTGCAGGAGTGGACAGCAACCTTAGCCAGGCTCACAGCCTTGCTGGCACATTTATCTAAATTACATTTTGACCTCTATCCATGATGTTGTCTTCCTAGCTGATTATCCACGGAGAGCTCATCCTGTAGTTGTGGTTGGGCTAATTGTTGAAGGGCTGGATTCACACATTTTTATGGTGGTAGCATTGCCCCCATTGGTGGCCGGATACCAGGTCTCATTGCTGCACTTCATTAGTCTCACCACGTCAGGTTGGTTGTGTTTCTCCAGGTTACATACACCAACTCGTCCTCGTGCTACACAGAAAAGGAAGATTAGTTTATCAAGTTTACATAGCTGTCATTGTTTTTAATTTTTCATTGGCATATTTGAGAGTTGGAACTCCATCTATCCAATTTCACTGCCATGTGCACTGCACAACAAGCAAGACATTCAGTTATATCCGAACAGTCACCTCTGTGACTTCCTGGCAGTGGTATTCTTTTGACGTTTGTAACGTACAATACACTCTTATTGGTCTTTTTCTGTGCTTCTTAGTTTGGCCAAATCTCTTTTTTCTCAGTTACTCTTTAGCCGAATCCATCTACTGGCTTCTAAAAGTTTCATTTTCTGATTGTTTCTGTGTCCTAACATGACGTGTTTGTGCGTATTACCTGTAATGTCACCATCCATTCTCTTGACAGTCAGTGGTGCGGGGTAGTCCCACCCAATGTTAACCTGGAGCGTTAGCTATTGTGCCATCGGTGGTTAGTGAACAACCATATGTGTCAGCTTTTACATACAGAAGATGTAGTAGTTCTCCCATTTTCACTATGCCCTTGTAATTGTGGCTAAGGTGACCATGGTAAGTGCACAGTTAACATGTGGTGTGTTAATAGTGGCACATGTCATTAGGACTTCTCTTTCTACCTCCCCCCTTGCGAAACCTGAAAGGGTTAGCACAAAAAGAAAGAAAACAAACAAATTAATCTGAGTCAGAGAACGCTCTGACTCTGGCCAGAATTCAGGCGTGGACGGGTGGTGTATATCTTGCAGGCCGGACGGTCCTGCACGTGCGCTTTCCAGGGTGTCACTGCCCGTGGTTGTGCTGGTGGCATCATCCTCGGCAGCCTCTCCGACACTACTATCAGTCTTTCACCTGTTGGAGGACACATCTGTAGATTTGAGTTAAACCCCATAAATAGTGCTGCTGAAGCGGTCCCTCTATAGGGCCCCTGCACTGTGGCAGTGGCATTGGGCATCCAGTGAGCATTTCATGCAGGGTTAGATGGGTTAGTCTGTTAGTTTGTGAGTGCATAGACATTAGTGCTAATGGCAAAGCATCTTCTCAGGTGAGTTTACCATTACCATCAGCCATGATTTTGGCTATTTTAGTTTTTGATATACCACTGGCATGTTCTACTGAACCTTGTGACTGTGGACATGTTATATGTATGTTTTTATTAGATGCTTGATGTTTCTGTAGTTAAAATGATGATTTTACTTCTTCTGTAACAGGTATGTGAACTTTGATGTGAAAATCATGATGCAATCAACACAGACACTTTATATATATGCTTTTTTGTAAAGGATCTCAGTATTTTCAACATCATTATATATCATTTCTAATATTTCAGTTCTAATATTAGCTTTGAATTTCTTTGTTATGAACACACCATTTGGGCAATAGAGTAGGTTGGTCAAATGCTACTTGATTAACAACAGCCTTCTTCAGCTCACACCCTGTAACTCCAAAGAACAGATCATAGCGTTTACTTGAATATAAACTGGCTTAAACTGTATTTGCAACACAATTGGTTATAATATTTGAAATAGCAGCTTATATGTAATCGTCGTAAATTGTATATATCACTTGCATATAGGTATTCACTTCAGACAACAACCACTAATGAGACAGCATGCTGAAAGGAGCTTGAAAAACAACAACAACAAAAAAATACACAACAAAACCTTGATGTACTAAAAAAGGAAAAGTTCACTGAGCTTGGACCCAGTCGACAGCGAGGAGAGAAAGGGAGGGTGATTACGTCACACCGGACGTGCAGTAGAGCGGGGGGCGCTAGCATCCCCCCTCTCACACACACCAGGGGAGGAGCAATGGAGCTGCAGTTTGAAACACAACTTTTCAGCACACAACTCCCTCAGCCATCAGCGAGATAGGAACCCGCTCTTAAAACAATATAAAACCTGCCCGGGGATGTGTCTCCTCGGCTGTAACCTCAACCGACCGTCACTTGGATTCCTTATCTCAACGACACTTTACACATGCATTTATAAACTCTTAGCCTGCACGAATAGTATTCATAAGTCAAAAACAACACACAAGAACAACCATCTCATAAATCACATTCAATACTAATATATCTATTAGCACACACATTTTAGACCAGAACTATCAAGTTTGTCTAATAACCTTCACATCGTTTGAGTACTGCAACACACTTAACCACTTATTAACAGTAATACAAAGCTCTTTAGAACAGCAAAAATGTCTCCAATGTCTGACAGTTACATCAGCACCAAATCACACAACACTGCAAAATAGCACAATTTATTTTAGGAAACACTAATTTTTCCAGTAGATTCTTCAACACACACTCAAGACACAGGTAGTTGACAACACACAGTCAACAACCTCATACACTACTTTTTTACTTTATTAAACCCCCATAAGAATGTTCGAACATTTATTGTTGGTTTAACTGAAACTTTTTTGTTGGTCTTCGATTTTTGTTAACAACTATTATCGTTGTTTATTTTCAGTTCAGATTGTTTTTTTTTTTGTGTGTGTTTTTTTCAGTTTTGGTTCTCGCATGCATTATTCTCACATTTCCTTTAATTTAGACTTTAATTTACCTTGCTTTTTGATTATTTATCCGATGTTTGCCGTCCATGGACTTAAGGCTGTATTTTAACCTGCATTTCTCTGTCCTACAAATACCCTTTTCTTTTCTCTTAGCCCAAATTGAAGAGTGCTCTTTTTTTTTTTTTTTTTCCACCCTGGATAGTCTCTGCCCTTTTTAGCCTGAACTGTCTTTATTTTCAGAAGTCCATGGTCTCAAACTCCTAGTTTAATCTTTATCTCTATCAAAAGATGACTCGTTATCAGAATTCATGCACTCTGGCAAACACATTTGTATAATTTGTATAATTTTGCAGCAGGAAAGGCTTTCCTCAGAGTATTGTTTGCACAAACATTCTGCTAAAGTTTTATCTACTGTGCTTACACCATAAACCTTTCTGGTGGTCTTCTTGAGTGGTTTTAATATCACCACGTTTTAACCACACTAACTGTACGTATGTCAGCCTCCTTCTGGGCTGCTATTAAGGATGGTAAAATGGTGAGTGGTTCACAGTTTTCGGCTGCCTTCAACCGTCCAACACATGTACCGGTTTCAGCTTGTTTAGTGGCCTCGTCAGCCAGGCTATTGCGTTTGGCTATTAGGGAACTGCTTTTTTGGTGAGCAGCACACTTGATAATAGCTGATACACTTGATAGATGAATGCTTGAATTAGTGTTAAGATGGCTGCTCCATGCATTACTGGTGTGCCATTCCGCTCTGAGAAAACCTCTCTGTTTCCAGATATTTCCATATATATGACACACTGCGTATGCATAGCCCACTGTGAGTATACATTTAACCGCTTGCCTTCTGATAATTTGCTTTGCGGCAGTTAAAAGCTTTAATTTCTGCAAGCTGTGCTGAGCATGGTTGGGCAAGATAGATTGTTTGGACTGTGGTAAATATATCATCTGGCAGCAACTGTACAATTTCTTAACCTGTGTTGTTGCTTGTCACGTCTCTGAAGCAGGATCCATCTACAAAGAGAGAGAGATATGTTGTTATTGGCTGATTATGCATATCTTCACGTGGTCTCAGAAACACATTTGTGGCTTGAAGGCAGTCATGTTGCATTCTATCTATGGGTATCATCATCCATGTTGCAGGATTAACTGTATTGCAGCGTTGGATGTTCAGTTGTTGCTGAGAGCACAACTTCATAACCTAGCTTGTGTAAGCACAAACCTTGGACTGGTGAGGTGGGCATGTATCTGGTGAGATGTATACAGTATTGTTGGGTGTCCTATGGTTCCTGTTGAGGCTCTCTCAAAGCAAAAGCTGCTGCTGCAAGTCCCTGACAACTGGGATGCAGACCAGCCTCAGAGTTATCTAACTTGGTGCTATAGTATGCTAAAGGTTGCTTACCAGTTGGAGCGTCTTGCATCAAAATTCGACAGGCAAACTGCGCCCTATCTGCAACATATTTAATTATCTGTTCTTTTTGGTTTTCTGAGGTTAAATGAAACAGCATGCAGAACACAAACAGTTAGAGGACACATAATTATATCAGATATGGTCATAACGTTAAAGTTACGTAAAGTTAAAAATAATGATCTATTAATCACTTTTCGTCACCGTGGGACTACTCTTTTTTTTTTTTTTTTTTAAATAAACACCTCATTTCAGAAATGTCTTATTTTCATGATTTTTTTTCTTTAAGGGACGTCTATGGTCTGGGAGGCCTAAAAGAATAAAAAAAAAAAATGAATGAGAAAAAGCTCAATCTATGGACAACAATAGCCTGCTAAATCCAATAAGGCAATCATTTGTTTTCATTTGCGGTTTTGGAACAAAGTTGGACTGGAGAAGAAAACTATGGCATCCAAATCCATGAACAAAGTTTACCATTGATAGTGAAAGCAACCTTGAACTGTGAGTCAGGATAAACAGGAATGCTAGAATATGCATTTGTTAAATCAGTAACTGAAAACCCACAGTCATTACAGCATCTTAATTTATGACCCTAAAGTATTTTAAAAATCTCTCCCCCCCCCCTTTTTTTTTTTTTTTTGGTTTCTTTTTCGGGCAAGATGGGGGAGGTACATGGTGAAATGAGAGAGTCAACAATGGCACCCTGATGAATGAGCAATGACCTTGACAGCCCTAGGGCTGAGTGGATATTTTCTTTAACCTAGTCTAACAGTCAACAACAGGATAACAACAGAATGTGCATCTTTTATATTTCTAAAAATCAAACTTGCTTAGAGCCCTAAAGCTATCAAATACTGCCAGAAAGCAAAGCTTAGACTTTAACATTCAATCAGTGTTTCCCTCTGTGTGTGTGTGTGTGTGTGTGTGTGTGTGTGTGTGTGTGTGTGTGTGTGTGTGTGTGTGTGTGTGTGTGTGTGTCTTGTGTATGTGCTGCTCAAAGTTCAGACCTCTGACCTCTGCTGTCTCCTTTGGCTGTGTCAAGGTGAATCCTGGGAAATGAACAGACACCTTTAGCTGGTGCATGTGGTCAGGATTCCTCTGGATCTCTCCCTTCTTGATGATTAAGCTCGGGGTTCCCATAACCTTACTTCTGCAGCATAGCTTATCTGGTCAGTGCTGTTGCACTTTCCTTGATAATTTGATACGGGCCCAGTCTCCTTTTCCTCTGGCTGTTGTGCAGTGCCTGCCATCTTTGTCCAGGACTCTGTGGCCCACCCGACTCCAGTCTTTGTGTCAGGTGATACCTCTGTAGCCTCCTTCAATTTGTTTGGCTGACATGGCCTGTGTATAAAACACTTCTGGATCTCAATGACAGTCTGCTTCCTTGTTTGCCTCAGCACGGGGTCGGGGAACATCATCCCCTCAGTGATCTCGACTCCGCAGTCAGTAGTCAGTAGAAGCTGGCTGGTGGAGAAAAAGGCTTTTTTGGAGAAGCAAGGTTAATTTGTGACTCATTTTAGAAGAGAGAAAGAGGGCTGAAAAGACAGGGTGTACTGGTTATCCTCCTCCCTCCTTCACAGAGTCATCCTGGGATGCCTGACCTTGTGTGGAGAAGGTATTGTTTAAAGGAGGGTTGTAGGTGTGGAGACAGCATGGAGGAGGTCAATTCCTAATTCTGGCCCTACATTGTTTCTTCTTTATGTTACTCAAACTCTATTTTCCCATTACCGTTTCAGTCCCACTACTGATTTTAAAAACTTGTCAGTCTACCTTTTTTTCTTTCCTGCTTTCCTGTTACCTTTTCTTTTAACATATTTTACACTATCTTAAACATTCTGTGCTTAATGTGCCTTTTACTGGAAGCACCCCATGGGTGACACAGTGCCAAAGTTGAACATTTTTAACCACATTATTTCCCCATTTGTCTGCCATTATTTCAGCAGAGCCTGTAAGAGGGTCAGATAGAGCTTATAAATTTCCGGTTTTGTTCCTTATGTTTTCAGCTGACTCACTGGGACAGATGTGCTTAAACTTTCAATGGACTTATCATTCAAACAAATTTCACAATCATTCTGCTCTTCCCATACAGTGTATGGATGGATCTCATCAACCACACACTAACTTTGGGTAACTTTTTGGTTTGTATGACACATTCGTTCCGAGCAACGCACCCCTGTAGTATACAGGCTGTATACTAGTCACTGAATGTCACCACAAAGTTTATTCTTTATACTTATTTCATATATTTATTTTCACTCATACACCCATTTTATTGTAGTGGGGCCTCATGTAATACTGTACTGTATCATATCATTATTACAGTATCTCATATTGTATCATATTATATTTTCTTCCTATTATATGCTATTATTTTCATTGTATTACCCTTTATCAGGTTTGCATAAGTCACTTCCTTTCAATTTCTTACTCACCTATAAGGATTATCTTATATCTTAAGAATGTTAGACTCAGTGTGATGAATCAGATCTCTTTAATGCATGCTGCATGTAGGGAAGGTCCAGACTGTTCTCTCCAGTCTTCCAAATGTTACTGACTTAAATACAACAGAGTGGAGGTCACATACTTTCACGGCACTTCATATCTTACTCCCTCTCAAAACGATAACCCCTCATGTAGAGATAATTGCCTCTTATATGACTTTCTGACACTCCAAATGGGAGTCTCTCCTCCTCCTCTCACATCCTGATCATATTCTTTACAGCACATTGATTACAAACCGGAAGAGTCTGTATTACCAACTTTCGTCAAATGCCATAATGTTTGACTGATTTCTTGCTCAGTTTCCAATGTCCAATTTCCTCATCATCAAAATATGTTTGTTCAAGCCAAAAATGCATTCTGACACCTTGATTTTCCATGTCCCGTTTAGTGGCGCAATAGTCATCAGTAATTATTTTATTTTCATTTTTATGCTTGTATCTGTGTTATCACCCACCACTTTATCCTCATCATTCAATTTATTATCATATCATATTACTTTAATTTGCCTATAATTATCAGTTATTTTAATTACACTTCTCTTATTACTTACTATTCTTCTATTATTTACTATTCTGTTATTATTTACTATTTTCTTATTGTTTATTAAATATTATTATTACTATTATTATTAGCATCATTATTGTTGTCCGTCACCACTTCATCCCTTTTATGGGGTCGCAGGGTTTGTTACTGGAGCCAGTCGCAGTTATCTGTCTGGGTGAAGGCAGGGCACTCCCTGGACGAGTCATCAGCTCAGCGCAGGGCCCTCACTGATGGCAGAGGCTGCCACGCAAGGTGCCAACTGCACATCAGGAGAAATTTGGGGTTCAGTATCTTGTTCCGATGACGAGCCTACCTGCTCTACCTGCCGCCTATATTATTATTATTATTTATTACTTATTTGTCACAGCATCGATTTTAATGCTTGCTCTCTACTCCAAGTCTAAGTTCTCTGCTAAATGCAGAAGGTTTGGCTGAAGTCTAAATTGCAGCTGCCCTGACAGTGTCTCATTGTTTTCTGTGCTGGGCGCTGGCTGGTTTTCAAGGTCTCCCCTGATCTATTTTTGATTGTATGTGTGTGTTCTGCTTCTGGCCCTCTCTCTCTCACCTCTACTGTAATTTTTCCCACTATTCTCCCGTCTACTTCTCACAGTGGAAATTGTCATGTTTCCTTCTACTTATCATTATCATTTATTATCATCATTCTTTAGGTCTTTTCTCTGTAATTCAGCCTCTATTCAGTCACAATAATTTAGGTCAAAGGTCCCTGCTAACGGCCACTTTGTGGCTCCAGAGGATACCCCGTGCCATCTTTTCATGCACTCCTGAATTTTTCTCTTTTGCGTTGGGTGTTTTAACATTACTAATTCTGCGGGTGTCAGTCCCGTCGGCCGCTTACTGTGTGTTATGCCCATCCTGTCGGACGCTGACTGGCACAGCTGGCGCTGCGTTACTTTTATCTTCTATTCTTTCTTCCTTGCTGCCGTTATCTTTTTTGGATTAGATTGCTCCTGCTCTGGCCTTCCGATTATTATTCTCTTTTTTTATTTAAACAATTTAACTGTTTACTTACGTATTTTTGTCAAAGAACAAAAAACAATTTCTTCTACTACAATTATCTATTTCTTTTAATTTGTCCTGCCTCACTTGTTCTATTTTATTATTTACACGGTACCTTACTCCTCTATTTTACATTCATGCATTTTTTTTTTCAGTTTTCACACTTTATGTACATATTTTTACAAAGGCCTTATATTATTTTCTTCTCTTCTACTCTACAGCTATTTCACTATAACAGCCCTCTTTCATAGGCGCTGTTCTTGGATCCGCATTATCTTTTTATCGCTCCAGAGAGGGCACAGCGATTTTGGCTTCCCCGCCAAACAGAACTTCATGCGCGTCTAAATCATTCCTGAGAGGGCACAATGATTATTCGTAAGACCGCCAGTTCTCTTGACCCTTCCCCCGGGTCGAATGAGCTCTTTGTTCAAATCTCACAACACAACAACACCTTATTTAACGACTTACAACAACAACAACAACAACAACAACAACTACAGATTAGACTTGTAGTTCTTTCGGCCCTCTTCACGGGCCGCTACAACCTCTTACTATAGTCTCAAACCACAATAACAATTTATTAGCGACTTCTGCAGATTTCCACAATACCACTTTATCACCGACTTCCTCGGATAACAACAACGATAACAACCGATAAGACACTCAGACAACAATAACAACATGTTCCGACATCAACGCGCATTTTATCTTCAACTTATCTGTCCCGTCTCCTTACACTCCACAGCTCGAGCTATTTGTTTTAACAGATAACTGCTTAGTGCAGTTTCCTTGTGCCATTATTCTCAGTACTGCCACATATTTTACAACATACCACACCATTCCACTTCCAAGACTCAGACACATACAGATCCACATGCAAATTAACATGTTAAAAAGCATTCTCTCACATTTATCCATCCCTCTTCATACATACTTTGTTTTATCATTAAAAGGTGGTTAGGGCAAGCTATGCATGAACATTATTTATCAGACATAATTCGCTGCGCACATGAACTGACTTGACTAAATCATACTTTTACATAAACATACATGAAACATACATATATAATTATCAATCACACATACTCACAATTTTGGCCTGAAGGCCGCTGCCATGCCTCTTAAATACTTCAATTCAGGTTATTACTTTTTTATTTTTTTATACAACCAAAACTAATAATAATAACAATACTTAAAATTACTTATTAATTTTTATAAAGGAAAATTTACAATAATAATTTAATTAAATTTATCTTAATTTAATTTTTATTTTTCATAATTCTCAGTCTTAGGTTCTTTTGGAGAGGTTTTTAGAACAATACCTGAGACTTGGGGCTGGGAAGGAGTAGACGGTATCACTCGTAAATGAAGAAAAGATATAAATATATCCCTTAATGGTGTATGTGGGGCGCGCCTGAGATCCGCCGTCCCGTCCCTCCCGGTCCGCCGCCGCAGGCTGTGTACCGGGCCGCTCCTCCTGGCTAGCTCGCCAAAATGTAGTGGGAGACTACCTTCCTTATCCGTCCAATTATTCCACTATCTGACTCTGTGACTCCGCTCAAAAGTTAAAGTCCAAATCTGAGGAGAAACGGCTCTGAGACTAAGTCCAAAACCAGAGGCAAAACAGCTCAGAGACTAAGTCCAAATTTGAGACAAGACCGCTCAGAGACTAAGTCCAAAACAGAGGCGAGGCAGCAAGTCTTCAGTCCAAAAAGGTGTTTATTCCAAGAGAAGAGTTATAAATCCATGAGGTACCCCGGGGCAACTGAGAAATCTGCCCCGATCACCCTCTTTTATACCCGAGGTCCAGGTCACCAGTGCCCTCCTGGACCACCCCCCTTGTCATGATCACGCGAGACTGTCATCTTACTATTCTCATTTTTGTCTGACTTCCTTAAGGCCTACAAAGTGTCTCACCCAGGCCCCTATCTGTGGCCTTGAGTGAGCTGTAGCTGCACCTGCTGCTCCCCCAGTCCAGCCTTTATTATACCGGAAGCATCAAACCTTGGTCTTTCATCAGGCTCAAATTCCCTATTAATACAGAACTGCAAGTTGTATTCTCAAATCAATTTATATGCATGATCATGACCCTGTTTGTATCTGCCACTACATTAGGAGCATTATTCAACATTTTTTTTGCAAGGCTAATTGGCTAATATCTGTCGTCTGCATGAGCGCATCTGCATAACTTCATACCTCACAGTCCGGGCTCTAATGCGTCCTCGTTACGCGCCGGGATAGATGCTGATCGCAGCTTAATGCTGTCACTGCTGTGTATTTTTTATGAAGTCAGTTCGGTGTGACCACAGCGCTGCAGACTGCTGCTGCTGCTGCTGCTGCTGCTCTGCGGCGACTGCTGATGAGAAGAAGCAGGGCCGGTCGGTTTGCATTAGAGAGGAGGACGGAGCTGAGTCAGTGGCCATTAGAGATGGAAGTGGAAGGCTGGGCTTTAACAGAACGAGACGGAGCTTAATCAGAGTTAGGCGCTAATGTGGGAGGCAGAAGAGGAGGAGGAGGAGGAGGAGGAGGAGGAGGAGGGAGGGAAGGTGGATAAGGAAGTGGAGGAAGAGCGGTGTGAAGTATGAGAGGATAAACTTTAGGGGTCAGTCGGCCGGCTGTTGTAGTATTCCCTCTGTGTTTCTCACAACTGCGCTGACATTTTCTACTCCCTTTCCCATTTTATCCCTCACTGACTTTGCTGTATATGTGTGTGTGTGTGTGTGTGTGTGTGTGTGTGTGTGTGTGTGTGTGTGTGTGTGTGTGTGTGAGAGAGACGCCATCTGCTTTCTGGATGCGCCGCCACACATCGCCAAAAAATGATTTGACTTCATAAGACGAAAGCAGGAGGAGGACAGGAGGAATGAAGGAACGTGAGGAGAGAAGGAAGGAGGACGAGTGAGAGGAGGATGAGGGAAGGAGGAAGGAGGAAGAGGAGGAGGTCGAAGGGTCAGTGGAGGTGAAGAGAGGAGGAGAAGATACCAGCGGGATGAGCAGATAGTTTCATTCTGTCTGTTTTTCCCGCAGTGACACTCAAAACCGCCTCGACAATTTCACCCCCTGCTGGCTTTCGAGTGTGTGTGTCTGCGTTTTTCGTGTTCGGCTCTCAGTTTTGCAGAACTCTGCAAGTCGGGTTTCTGCACTGACATTAATATTAATGTCTGGGCAAAAAAAAAAAGAAAAAGAAAAAAGAAATCGCTGTTGCCGGTTTTTGGGGTGATATTTGAAAGGAGAAACAGCCTCGAACTGTTCCTCCTCACATGCTGTTCTCAGTCAATTAAACAAAGACTGAATCAGACTGATAAAGTAAAAACTACAGAGCGCTTGTATCTCCCACAAGTGTCGGAGGCATAAAATACTCAGTGCATCCATTTGGTATTTCTTAGATCAGTTGAACAGATGCTTGAAGTAGTTATCAGTAGAAGACAAGAGGCTTATTTCATCACTCCTTTAAGTTGTAGAGAACTTCTTGGGGCTTGCTTCATGTTAGTCGACATTAAAAAGATATGATAAGAGAAGAAAGACTTCTCACCAAGAACAGTAACATCGATAACATCCTCTAAACATCATCGCCAAGAAAACCCAAATTCTACACCGACACGATCTGCAATCATGACAGCATCAGTATCTTACGAGGTGGGACTGAGACTCACAGATCAACTTCCTCACAAAGTGGAGCTGTAAGAAAAACTGTGTAGAAGTAGTTTCCTCCCTGACACAGAGACATCAGGATCAAACTGGGACTCTTTCATAACCACGCAGAAGTTCCTTTTTAATGAGGAGTATCTGGTTATATCATCTGATGCTTGGAGGTTTATTTGACAGTACGTTGCATTCAGTACAGAACATGATGTTTTCACTATAGTGTGGTGATCAGAGAGACCTTAAATCTCCACCAACTACTCGGCTATAATAGAGGAAACATAATGTTCCTCCTGGGGTTTTATGCTGCATCAGTTCTCATAAACATAGTCTGTTCTAACAATCACCTAACGTATGTGAACAGATGTTGTGATGCAGAGAGCAGCTGCTGGAGGTTTTTCAAGTCCTGACCACTCGCCAAGCAATAACGTGACGAAGTCTAACTCGGAGAAACTAACGACAAATTGAATTTTCTGTGAAGTGCGTTATCAAGTCAGAGATACGACTGACCTCGAGCTTCAGCGGACGATTAAATTAAAGGCAGGCTGAGGACAAATGTGTGTAATACCGGTGAGGAGGAAACTATTGTCTGCTTCTGGACCACAACCGTCATCACCATCGCCGTGTGAGGAGTGTTGTTTTTATCAGTTGGGTTCTGAAATGCTGCTGCAGATTTTCAAGATATAAAAGTTTTAGTGTTCCTGCAACATCAGTCTGTCGAGAGCGATGTGACCAACACTCTGACAGGAGATCCTCACCACCACATCCCACATGTCTGACTGGTGCCCTAATTGGTGTTTGTCTCGTTTGTCTCTGAAACTTCTGGAAGGGACACAAACGCTTTTCTTCTCTTTAGTGTCCCGTGTGTGTTTCCAGCCTCAGGAGCTGTGAGCGTCTGAGAGGCAGCAGAAGACGGAGAACCTCAGAGAAGTTGTTTCTTTTTAAAGAGCATGTGTCTTCTAATGTCTCCTGAGGGAGGACGGCCGTAAAGTGAAACTCCGGCTGTGGTGAAGAGGCTGCACACACACACACACACACACACACACGCACACACACCTTGTATAGAGCCCTACTGTGGCGACAGTTTGGTTCTCTTCAGGAAAAGGTTGTAGTTTCTCTTAAATATGGACGAGCACGCTGCATCTCTGGACTTTCTAACTTTGAATACTTTGTAAAAAACACCTGTACATCTTAACATTTAGGATTTTTATTAAAAGATGAACACAAGAAATCTTGTTCAGCATCTAAGTTAATTTATTTCTGTGATTAGTCAAAGGAGTTGGAGGAAACGGGTGAAAACTGCTTTTCAAATTTCCTCACAGCAGCAACACTTAAAGAGTCTTCTTGAGAAAAACAAAGCATCTTTTGTGTGAAAACCGGAGCTAGCACATCTTTGTGTTACCGCCCCAAAACATCTGGGAGGATGTCGAGGTGGAAAGATGAGTGTAAACACGGATTGTTATGTGAGAAACCAGGGTTTGTATCCTGTCAGCAAACACTGCTTTTTCTTTTAACCATGAGCACAAAATCTTTTTTGTCTAATCTCAACAGTGCGAGTCGTCACTCGTGGAACTTCACCGTCCTTCTGTGTCAGGACTGAACACATTACCGTCAGATCAATGGATTGCGCAGGAGAAACGGTTTGTAATAAGCGTTTCTGGCATCAGTATTTTCTACATTATAACTCCCTCAACTGAAGCGGTGGTGATTTTTTTTTTCCTCCATTTTATGAGTCCCAAGTGCCCCATTCAATTTAATGTCTCACTTTTGAGATGAATTAATTTGGCTAAGCTGCCTGGCTGATGTGAATATCCGTGTGCTCTCTGCCTGAGTGACGGAGGCAGATTACCTTTTTCTTTTTTTTTTTTTTCTATGGAAATGTGTTGATATTTTCAATTAAGAGGCAAATATATTCAAATCACTTACTTTACTGCAGCTGGTGAATTAGTAGATTTTTATGATACACGTCTCCCCCTGGAGCCATCTGTGAGAGTGATGCAGCCGGCAGCATTCAAATAAAAACTGCTTTATTTTTCCCCACGGGGAAATTCATTTTATCACTCAGTCAATTATTAACTGTACACACACACACACACACACACACACACACACACACACACAGTGAGTACAGTACAGCACCACCTATCCACCCTGTACTGACTTGTCCACGCTGGACTTGAACCCACCGCCGTCTGGCCCCCCTGATCGACGGTGGACGAACTGAATCCTGAGAGAACGTCTGGGTCTCTCTCAGCCGCTCGTTTCAACCCTCTGTCTGCGTTTTAAACCTGGCAGTTTAAAGATGAAGTTGTTTTTTAAACGCTGCGGCGATGTGGCTCCTCGCTGTGTTGATGGCTTCATCTGCTTGATGTCTGTCTCCCACACAGCCTCCCACGTCGCCGCTCGCTGTGACGGGCGCTCGGTGAGGAGGATGATGATCGTGTGCTGTCCTTTCAGAGGCAGCGGCAGATTAGCGTAGTAGTGCATCAGGATGGCGGTTTGTGTGGGCTGTTGACTGCACATATACATTAATGTGCTTTTATCATCCATGTGATGCTGACAGATGCTTTGACACCAGAGGGAAATGCTTTTTATTGGACTTTCTTTCTCTTGAACGTCATCAGAGAAAAAACCTTTTTGTCCATGTTTCCAAGGTTTGGACAATCGTTGGTCTGATTGTTGAAACTGTTTGAGGGGCAGATAAATAAGTATCGCTCACATTTAAACCCTGATAGACACAATACATACAAAAACCAAAGTCTGAATGAGTTATAATATGTACATCATGGAGCTTAGAGTTGCTGGCAGGTGGATTTTGTCACCTTTGGAAAGAGCCATACTAGCTAACTGTTACCTCATGTTTTTAGTTTTTATGCTAAGCTAAGCTGCCTGTGATTTCAAAACATCAAAACAAATGAACATATTTACCACAACTTAAAACTTAAATTGCAAAAATCCACTTTTTTTCGAGTTTAAGTGGAAACAGGCAGCGTTTCTAAGTCAGTGTCTGCAAACGCTGTGTTACATTTGTTTGTTTTAACATTTCTGAAGTGACACACGTGTATACGAGCTGTTCAAGATGGCTGCCAAGAAGCAGACCATTTTAGGAGACTAACCGACAGCTTGATATTTTCAACCAGGTAATTTAAGACAGAATTTATCTTTTCCCAACCCTTACCAAGGGATTACTGGGTCCAGCCTATCCTGATCTTAAACACACAAAGTTGTCACAACATAAAATCAAAAAGTTCTCAGAGAGTTTCAAATGTACAAATTCAACATATGAAACCTACAAATGTAACAGATCCATTGTTTACAGAAACAGAGATGCCAAAATATATTCTGGAAACTGGGTTGGTATTATCGTTTCACCTTGATATTGAAATATATATTACTGTCCTTTCTTTCTCAGACTGTAGCATAAACACATGTTACAATAACCTACATTAAATAACTTGATGGTGGCTGTTTATGGTTGATGCCATATGCTGGTATGAAACCTGATCAGATTCTCTCATCCTGTGCTATTAATTATGTGTCAAAGCAATGCTAATTAAACGAGGAGAGGAGAGCTCCTGCCATGTCCTTACCTTCAGGGTATTAGTTAGCACAGTACGCTGCTCTGCATTTCAATTAATCAATTAACAAGTCGGGCCACAGGCAGCTTTAGAACAGATACTGGCTCCTGTTGAATAATTCAGCAGTTTTAATCAGCTTGTTCTATCTATCACAGCCAGAATATAAATCTAACGTGGTGCGTAACTTAAACAGAGAATGTGTAATGTGGTTTACTGTTTACCTTCACAGATGAAGCAAGTTGTCACAACAGTAATGAAGGTTATTGTTTTACTTTTTCCTCATTTTTTTTTCCCCAGGCGTGGTCGGCCATTTTACTTTGGTGTCGATTCTTTCCTCAAGTTTAGTTTGGAATATATTAAAAAAACAGGACAAAAGCTGCAATTTGACTTAATTGGAGTCAGACAGGGAACATTTGAACTTTGCATTGTACTTTGTGGGAAGTGGGAACAAAAAAAACAGAGAACTCTAAAGGCTCATTAGCACCCGTTATTAAAACTGCAAAACTTTGGCAGTGAAATTAATTAGTTCCAATTATATTGTTGTGATCACTAGACTTTCATTCAGGGTGGATGAACTGTCAAACCTTCAAACTGGCACTCTGGAGTGTGATGCACTTGTACAGTCACGAACGCATCATCGGCAGTTTCATGTAGAGGGCAATTACTTTTGGTAATTATTTTTGGAACAACAAGCATGGTGTTCAAAGTTGTACTCAGTAAGTGTACTCATTTTTGACACTTACAGAGTACAACTTTGAATACCGTGCTTACCATGAACGCAGCATTGTAGTTGTCACATGTTTCACAAAAGACAAAGCCAGGCTCAAACGAAATCTGTTGCATCAGTCACACAAAGACGTCTTCACAGATGTTCTTATCTCTAACTCAAACATGCAGTCGCTACAAGATTTAGAAGTAATTGTGCATCACACACACACACACACACACACACACACACACACACACACACACACACCACCCTCGTACCAGAGGGCGCGATGCACCGCCTCACGTGATCCCAGGGGTAAGCAGACATAAACAAAATGGAGACTATGGCACAACAACTTGTTGCAGTAACATTAGCACCTTGCAGTGATGCTATTGTGGTCCCACTGATGATGTACCAACATAATCATCCAGAGTTAAATCCTAGATATCAAACAAGTTAGATATTTGTCAGGGTGGCTCCAAAGTAGGTCTGTGAGCAGCTCAGAAGATTCAGATGTGTCCTCTAATTGTTGTGTCGGAGGAGAAGCAGCCCTGAAACTCCTGTAGTGTGATGCCAGTCTAAGAGAAAGTCCAACTCGCTCCTCCGGATCAGTGGATAGACAGAAGATAAACACTTAAATCGATTTATTGTTCAATGAAAAATGATCACTTCAGTATGCATTGTTGTGTGAGTGTAAGAATTTATTGCTGTAGATCTGCAACTTTTGGCAACTGTGAGACTTATTTTTCACAATTTTCCAACATTTTATGGACTAAATAATGAGTCGTCCAACTGTAGAAATTATTCAACAAATTAATGAGTAATGGAAATGGCCCTGTAATCTCCTGCGTGCCAGGATGTTCTGGCAATATCGGCTGGCTGCAATGAAATCGAGTAAACAAATAAAAAAGTTGCGGCACGCCGTCTCAGTTATGGTGATGCATGCTGTCGCTCCCTCCATGGACTCACGTTGTCAAGTTATTTATTTCCTTTTATTAAAATCATGACTAGCGCAGCTTGAACTCACACAAAACAAACAGCATTATTTTCATGTTTCTTCCCCCTTTACTTTCAGCCGAGCTCTCTTTCGGGTCAGACTGGAGGTAGAGAGTTTGGCGGATTAGTAAAATGAACATTGACGTTTTCTTGCTTGAGGATGATTGTTAGTGCTCTGGAGCAGCAACAACCGTCGCACGGAGCCTCATTATCCTGCTTACCGCTACGAGCTCTGAATGGCTAAATAAGTGGACTGAGAGGCGCTGAACTCTGGGTTTGTGGGGCTTACAGAGCTCCGGAGTGCAGGACCTTCAGTTCGCTGCTGTTTGTTGAGGTGATGGATGGAGCTCATCGGTATTCAGGGTCTCCGGCTCTGTCACGGACTCTTTGGGGGTACTTTGCTATTCAGCCAAACAGTAAAGAAGTGGACAATGCAGGTGAATGAGCCGTGGTCGCCCTCCTCTGTCCCTCCTGTGCCAAGTATTAGTCCGCCCATCATGTCAGCGGTGATTAATTGCGCCTGACGGTGCCAAGGCCTCGGCACTCCAGAGGATTTTTTTTTCTTTCCCCCTTCTTTTAAATCTTTTGAGACTTTTTTTTTTTTTTTTTTACTGCCGTCAGATTCACAGTTTATTCACTCCGAATGATAAAACTGACACCGTGGGTGGATGGATGGGCTGCAGCAGAGAGCTTTGACTCTCTCTCACTCTAAATCCTCCTCAGGTACCAGAAAACGATTAAACATTCATTTGATGGGAGGATGTTTTTATTGAGATGAAAAGCCATATCCCGTCACTCAGACATCAATATAACGCCTGGTGATGTCCTGAATTACACTGGAACTTCCTAAGGAAGAAATAGCATCCTATTTTGGTCCATTATTAGATCAATAAATACTGTTTTCTCTTCTACAGCAGATTTGAGACAGCAGAATCACCTCCTATATTATGTTACAGGCTGAGATGTCATCCTGCCTCAGCTGGCTGGGTCCTTGATGGCCTGAGTCATGAGGAAAACATATTTTTCTAAATGTGTCCCTCCAGAAGACGTCGAGGCTGACAGAAAAAAAAGAGAAAGAAGGTGCGTTTGTTTTCGTGCAGAGGAGGAAGGTGCAGGAGTTTAATATTCAGGAAAAGCTCTCTGTTCTACACAGCCGGGGTCACTGTCGAGGTTCGGTGGCTGCAGAGTCCAGCAGGTATTCAACATTTAGCTCCATTTTCCTCTGAGCTGTCGGTGTTTGTGCTCCACTGGTCACACTGTCAGGGACGTCCACTCTTAAATGCCAAAGCTCTGCAGAGGAAAAGCTGCCCGGTGTTTTTAAACTCCTCTGCTCTCTCGCTCTCTGTGCTGAGTGTTACCTCAGCGAGGATGTGCTCTCACCACACATTATCTCCTCAGGGATTACAGCACTCGCTTCTGGAGAGCCGTCCCTCTCATTTCACCTCTTCAGACGGCTGTAATTCACCTGCGTTTCACGCTGAGGGCTCCCCGACCACCCACAGTAACAAGTGTCTGTGGGGCCCAAGGCCTGCGGGGATAAAGACTATCAGGAGGAGCTTCAGACGAGCACAGAGCTGGAGGCCTTCAGATGATTGTTGAGTAGTCGGACCGCATGTAAAGCAGCGGTGTTAAATATGTATGAGGCTCGAAACCACTCGGTCACTAACAAAAGAATGACTTAAGACTGAGTCTGAAGTGTAATGTGACTGTACATCGAGACGCTTGAAGAAACTGACTCCAGACTCAGTATCAGAGCCGCAGCGTCACCTTTAAAAACACCGTCTGTAACATTTAACATCAGTGAATCGTTTCACAACTAGATTAAATTATATCAATAATAAAGTTGGGAATTCTAATTGAATAATATTGCTGTTTTTAAATTGTTGTGTAATTAGAACAAACTTAAACGGTCAAAGGAACTGAGCTTTTCTTGGCACTGATGTCTTTTTGGTCACTTGCTGAATATGCAGCATCAGGTGTTGTGGGCCTCCCTCCTCCACTGTGCAGGCAGATCCATAATACTTTGCTAAAATAGTTTGACTGTGAAGTGGTCTTTTTTTTTTTTTTTTAACAAATAAAGTCTATCAAAGCCAAACCTGTTGCGCCATGTACCATCTGTCCATCGCAGTCCAAATACAACCCATCAGATCAACAGTTGGTAAATCAAACTCTTGCTGAAGCCAGTTGGGCGTTCAGCGAAAAATCTCTTTTCAATCAAGAAAAGCCTTCAGTCGCTCTACTTTCACTAAAATATACTCTCCGGTTCTGATGGAAGTGATGCAATAGCAACTTACATCTTGCCTTTTGAAGAGCCAGCAATTGTTGCTTACAAGCTTAGAGAAGACAGTCTAGCTTAGAAGAACCACCTACACCTTTCCTTTTGACCCTGGACGTAAAGCTGCGAGTTGGAGGGATTGTTTGTCGAGCTGGCTATTCACTGTATTGATTTCATCCTGGTGCTTGTGATTCAGTGAAGACAATGAAGCGGTTATTGTAAGCTGCATCACAACGTTTCCCCAGATGTGCTTGTCACATTATTAAACGGATGCTTGGAAGTGTTGGAAATCTCAGAGACAAGAGACAAAAGCGGAGTGAATTCTTGACACGTGTGGTCTTCTTCACTTCGTGCAAAAGAATCCATCAACTCAAGACAAACAAGCCGAAGTTGTTGTGAAATCTGTGTCTGTTTAAATGCAAAACTCCCTTTTAAAAAGCAGCGAGATCACCAGGCGGTGGTGGATAACACGAGGCAGATGAAGACCTTGTGCTGTTCAGATGAAGTACACCGATGTTGACAGAGTAATCAAAGCGAAAGCCTCGTTGTCAGAGTTGTGGGCCGGGATCGGACCGCGGCGTGAATCACAGTAATTGGCTCTTGTCTCAGAGGTGGAGAACAACATCCATTAACAGGGAGGCTTCAGACGGAGGCAGCGTGAGTTGGGCTGGAGCTTACAGTGTGGAGCCGCTGAGGAAAAGCCATGAATATTTACTGAGCTGATGGTCACAAATCTGTGAGTGTGTGTGAGTGGGATGCAATTGCACTACAGGCTGTATTTTCCACTGTTTGTTATGCCGTTCCTCTAAATGATAGACGACAGAGTGTGCACAACGTCAGCGCCTCATTATAGAATAAAGTCGTGACTACGCTTCTTGAAGGATGGATGACGTCTGCCGGTGTGTCGTGCACGAACTGAGACAAACCTATTACAGGAGAGACTGAACTTCTGTTAAAATGATTTTTGTTGAAATAAATCTGTCGTATTTGTTTAAGAATTAAATGGTTTTAAGTTAACTTGGATTCCTCCACGTACTACTAGAGGGAGCCTCAAGATACTCACTAGCCTTTTTACATTAAAAAGGTGCATTATGTAAGAGTTTTAGTTGAGAACATATATGCTGCTCCCTTTATGTTTGGGGTATGTCTTAGACAGCGGACCAGTTCTTTCAAATTGCACTTTTACAATACTTGATTTTGACTTTTCCGTCGATCTACTTTGTGTTCAGATGCAAAATGAAGTGAAGGTCGGAGCTGCTGTAGCCTACTGACAGACAATATGTTCTACGGAGAGATAAGCCAATTAAAATGCTAATTATTGCACATCATGCACAGTATATGACTTTTTTTTTATTATTATTATTGCAGGCGATCATCCACAAACCATTAAAAAGAGTGAAACATTTTGCCTCCGACGACGCTGATCCGTCTCCATCAGCAGCCAGCCTGTAATGAGCCAGTCAGGACGCCATTCATCTCCACAACAGGACACGATTACAGCTTTCATTTATCCATCTCGGGCGAAATTACACCATTCGCTCATCCAAGTGGACATTATTACACTGTTCATTCATCTAAAATGGTATCATTACAGCTAAAAGACCAGTTTCCACCTGGGGAACATTAGACCTGCTTCTCCGTGATTAGACTCCACTCCGACACTTATGTTTTAACGTTCATAGGCTCAATAGGAATGATGATGAACCTGCTGAATACATCGTAACTTTAATTTTGGTGGTTTGGTTTTGATTTAGAGGCATTTCTTCCTCCGTGGATTTCATTATCTGCAGCAGATGGATGGTCAAGTTGAAAGCAACTCTGTATTTCTTTGTTGCTGAGATTTTTTAGATAAAAGCCTCCCACCTCTCAGCATCAGCGAGCTCTCATCCTGCTGTTATTAAGTATTAAACACATTTTACACCAAGGCTAAAAAAGATGAAGAGCAATCTGTCTCCAGCTGAGTCAGAAATAGTAAAATCCTCAGTGTAGCTTTTCTAACTGATCTCTGCCCTCAGCTGTGTTTCCCACTCTGGACAAGAGTTTGGACGCCTCTTTCCAGCTACTTTTATATTTAACCATGAAACTATTTAACTTATGTTAAGTGAGGACACGTTCCTGCTGTGGTGAAGCACTTTCTCCTCCGTGAAGGACCGTAGTTTAATGTCAAAGGCCTCGTTTCCACTTCCATCAACAGTAAAAACTCCACTCCTCTTCAGCCGGTGTTTATCAGGCTGAAACAATATGAACAGCCTCCTGGTACTTCTGGTATTCTGCTTTTCTGAACCTCTAAGTGCTGCATCACTCAGGACAAGTGCTTCTGTCCAACCATCTCCAATATTTGGAGTCTCTGGAAAGATGAATGGATGTCAGGTGCAAAAGGTCCCGCTTGCAAAACTTCTGCTTCCCTGGAAAGTTTTAGCTAACAGGTCTTTTAAACACTTCTTTCACGCCACAGAATTCATAATTAATTTTTTTTTTGCAACTGTAATGGTGCGATGGCAAAAGTAAGTAAATGTAAAACAGGTCACCTGAAAGTTAATGATAATGGGACGGAAATGTCCTTTGATTCACATACAGATCAACATTTCTGGCATCTCGTAAAGATCAGCTGCTATATGATGTTCAAGGAGTATATCAAGGTCAAAGGTCAGAGCAGCTGTTCCATTATAGTACCATGTGACCAAAAATGAACATATATTACAGGAAATGTAAATCCATCTTGTTTGCTTCAACAAAAATTGCTGCAAACCAAACTTTTTAAGCAAACACGCACCTTGATTTGTCTTTTTAGAAGTGTATTTTAAGCGTCCTAACCTTCTATGCATGTTTTTCTGCTTTGTGATTGGTCGACAGAGGTGTGTGACAGCGCGCTGGTGTCCAACCTGCCGCCGTCGTCCTTCAGGAGCTCCTCCCACCTGTCCAGCAGTCACGCGCCGGGCTTCGCCAAACTCAACAGGAGAGACGGTGAGAAATGACTGGAGGATGTTGTGTTGAATGAGTGGGGCAGGATTTTTACTCAATAACAACAACATTTCCCACATTGTGTGACTCTTTTGTTTTTTTTGCTGACTTTAAGATACGCCGCAAGGAAAAACTTTGTTTTCTCTTGTTGTTCATTTCATTATGTTCACCAGGACTTGAGGGGATCGGGCCTTTGTTTTTGTAGGTGTTTGTATCTCGCATACTGCTCCATCAGCCTAATAATATCCTCCCACATGTGTGACTGTACTCTCAAGGACCTCCCGTGGTTGTGGTGAATCACAACTTTTGAAAAACCTTTTTGTATTGACTCCTCTCTCTCTCTCGAATCGATGGTTGGGGCTGCAGTTGCTGCTTCAATTTGCCCCCAGACAAACCTATTGGTAGTGATGCGCCGATCATAGACATCATCTTGATTACGCATAAAACATTTACTTACCGCCCACATGAATCATTTTCACAACCTCATGGACATTTCACGTCACCTCTGTCTCTAATGGCTGTATTTCCTTTAAAATTATGTCAACTGGCACAAATTTTCCAGGTGATTTCTTGACTGTGAGTTTTGTGGTATGAGTGTTGTCTTTAATGATTTTCCTTAATGATTAGAGAGGCTGCTTTCAGTGCATATGTGCAGGTCAATGCAGGAAATATCACGGCACTTTTAAGTAACAAAGCTAAAAGCTGTAGTTATAAGCTTGACAGGGTAAACAGAATTAAACAGCTCTGATGGAGCTCAGGATTCATCACGTTGCTTTATTTTAAAGAAACTCTTTTTTTGTGACCTTTTGGATGTGTAGAACAACACAGGACATTATTTAACATTAAATCCTGACCGATCCTATCCTTCATCTCTGCTCCTGGAAAAATCACTGAAGGTAATGCTGTCAATATTTTATTCAACAATGATGTATTATTTAATCTGCACTCCGTTGAGTGCATCTGCTATTAATCAGAATGTTTATTTTTGACTCAGCTCGCCTGATATGTGGATAATGCCCGTGCATATAACTGCAACTCGTGCATCACTGCCTAAAGGAAATCCACACTCTGCTAGTTAGGTCATTTTTTGGCAGGAGGACTGAAATTGAGCTAGAGATGTTGCAATTATACGGTACGAAACGGGTCCAACCTGATGCCCTGAAACTTGTCAGTTTTTAATACAAAATCTTTATCCCTGCTTCTTTTCCTTTAAAAAGATATTTTGAGGGCTGATAACTTTCCCTCATGTGTGAAACAATCTTCAGTCTGGGATAGGCAGACTGACAGAGTTTCTCGCCTCTGCATCAGAGAATTATGGACGTGACTAAATGAAGATTAAAATGTATCTGTAGTGCCTCTCGCATCGTTCTGTCTTGATCAGATTTTTTTTTTATCAGGAGAGGTGCAGCCATCTGTTACTGCAGCAGTTCATTTCAGCTCTAAAGAGACTGTGTCTGGGCTCAGGACACAAAGCACAGAACAGAAAAGTTTTTACTGGACTAACAGACAAATCACCAGTGACTAGTTTGGAGAGAGAAAGAGAGCATCATAATAATTTATAGGAGACACGTCAAACCGAAAGGAAAACAAACAAGCAATAGCTGCTTTGGTTCGTCTTTATTCTCTGTAGATGCCGCGTGTGTTGCCAGACGGTTAACTGTGAATGAAGTTTGTTTATCCAACACAAAGCCCAGTAGGGAGTCCTTAGCTGGATGCTGGTGCGAGGCTTTGACAAAATGAAGATCGCGGTTTGTTGTGGAGCTCTCTGCAGGGAACGCGCTTCACCGCTTTATCTCAACATCAAAGCTCAGAATCGGCTGGGAGTGTGAGATGGGTCTAATCTTGATCTGAATGATTTCAGCACCTGGGGAACTAAAAAAAAAAGAAGAAGAAGCCTGCAGAACACAGCACTACCTGACGTTTAACCGTCGAGACTTTTGTTTTTTGTCGCTGCTAAATGCTTCCGGTCTGCTGGCTCACTATATAATGCAATAATTTACATGTTAAAAGGTTGCTGCACTGCCCCCAAGAAAAAACAATTACTGCCGCTTTAAATAACATAATAATCAGGCAGCTTTACCCTTTAAAACTACAATACATCTATGCCAGCATTTTTTTCCAACATGCCTCAAACTACCCATGCAAAGATTCAGGCTTCCTCTCATTAATAATAATCACGTCAGTACGAGAGGATGCAGGTATTAGGAGTCGCATCCCTCCGCTACTGCACTGCTGAGCTCTCACTCGAGTTGCTGGTAGATTAGGGAGGGCTGCGCGTGTCACATTTTCCTTCCCCAGCTGGATTAAGTGTGCAAAGCTGACACGATTCCAGCTGTTTGCAGAGGAAATCGATGAATAAATGAATGTCTCCGTCTCATTTCCATCTCCTGCTGCCGCTGCCTCCCCTCGTTGTTCTCAGAGGAGCAGCTTTGCTTTCAGTTCATTTACTCACTAAATGAACAGATTATCAAAAGCCACGGAGCACCACCGCATGGTATTTTACTAACGTGGGCTTCGTACGCCTAGTTTTTCCTCCGACAGCAAGGGGCTATAATCAAAATGTAATAATTTATTTCACTGTAGAGGTTTCTTTATAAAACCAAGACTGATCATAGACTGTATAAAGAACATGACACATGATACCACAGATAGACTGAAAGTAAAATGTCTTAGTAGATTTTACTAAACTTTCCTAGTAAAGCACCAAAAATGTACAAAATGAGCCTTAAATACGTTTTACTGCTGGAATTCGACAACTAGATAGATAGCTTTATTAAAATACATCAAAATACATAAGAAAATGTACTTGAATGCTAAAAAAAATAATGAAAAGCTATGTACAATAACATGCTTACTGTTAAACTAAAAAATGGTTAAATAAAAGAAGTTACTGAGGTATAGGTGCGAAAAGATAAGGTTCTCCATTTACAATAATAATAATTTAAAGCACATTATTTGTACGTTGCCTCATACAGCCCCACATTAAAAGACCTAAACTATCATTTTAATGACTCAGATAATGACAAAACATTATTTTTTTTCGGTACCAAACAAATAATTGAGTTGTTACTTACTGCACCATTTTCCACCCTCAAAAATCGACCGCCCGCCTCTGCAGCCACTTTATTCTTTTGGATGCAAACTCACTCTGACTTCATCTTGCATTACATAAAGTGGAGTTGATGTTCCCTCCATCTGTCACCGGCCCATTCAGTCTCTTACAGGTCTTCACCTAAAAATATCCACAAATTCTTTCTTTGAGGTTTTTCTTTTCCCCCCCTTTTCTTGCCACATTGTTTTATAACACGCAGCTCAGGAGTGACAAATGTGTTCACGTCTGGCCTGAAGCATTCACTGCGATACATATTCCTTTTTTTTATTTATTTTTTTTTTATGTAGGACGGTTTCTTTTTTCAAAAAAGGTGACGGGAAACATTTTGTGCCTGCACACCAACTTAAGAATTGGCTGAAACGCTGTGACAGGCAGCTGATTGGAGATGAATGTCTCCTTCACCGAGAACCTGCCGGATGAATGACTCACTATTTTGGGCTGGCAGCGTTGTGTTGGTCCTCAGTCTGTCCTGTTCTTCATTATGATTTCCTGTTTTCACTTTTATTCCCCCCTCTTTCTCCATCTGCCTTTAAAACTGTCATCTTTTGAATATCCGCTCTATTCACAGCCACATTTTCATCGGTAAAGAACTAAGATGTTAATGGGCTGTCGTCAGTGTTTTAAACATTTCCTTTTCTCTCGGACAACTATGACAATTATCGGTGGCGCTGCTGCAATTAGGCTGGAATGGACTTTTATTTTTAAAAAAAAAAAAAAAAAAAAAGGGAAGTACTGTGCCACAGTAATCGCTTTCTAAATGAGTGAAATTTAATAGAGGAATTAAACTTTAATTGGAAGCCGTTCTGGTTGTGTGTGTATAGATTGAGGACTAATCGAGCATTGTGTGCGCATGTTATTGTAAAGTTCCAGTGTTATACTTGAAAATTGAGTGGAGACGTGTTGCCAAGACTTTCTATCCCTCTAAAAAATGAAGAGTAAAGCAGGAATGGAAAAGGCCAGAGAGGCAGAGCTTCTGCCTCTCTGGCCTTTTCTATTCCTGCTTGACTCTTCATTTTTTCCCCTTTGCCGTCTCTCCCTTTGTATGCTCCTGTCCATCCTCTGTACCTGTCAGGTGGAATATCGGTGCATTATTAATGATCCGGCAGTCCTTTCTTTTACTTATCCGTCCATCTGTTCGTTACAGTGGAGCTGCCGTCCACAGCGGTTTCGCGTCAAGCTTGGTTTCCCTTCAGCGGAGAAGCCAAAAGGAGAGTCGCTCAGACCGACGAGGCTCCCGTCCTCACCTGTTGTTACGTACACTAGCTGTACTGCTCTGATAACAAGCGGCAGAACAAATTGGGCTGGTGTCACGTGTCAGAGAGCTGAAAGAGGAAGTATCACGTATGACAGGAGCGCTGAACCTGCTAGAACACCTGAGGTTTTTGTTTTGTCCGACAGATTTGGCCGACAGATTTGACGTATACCCCTACAGCACATTGTCATGCTACGGTCAATTATTTGATGGGACTTTTGAGGAAAAACAAGCAAAAATAAATGGTTGATGTGCTGTTTTACTGGTCCATAATTTCCCAGTCATTTCCTGTAGTTTACAGGAAATTAACTGGAAAGAAGTTTTATCCATAAATTCCACCTGCCAAAGCCAGCAGAGCAGATAGTTTTCACTCCAGTCTGTGTGCAAGTCCACTGGCTCCGCTGCGTTACGTATCTACTCTATTGCAGCTCCGGCTGTTCGTACCCTTACGTAGCAGATTTGCAAAGCCTCTATTTCTGCTGAGTGCAGGAGCACAGTGCATCAAATCAACACAGAGCAGAGAGGAAGTCAAACACCAAAAGTTCCGGTTAATTTTCATAATAAAACACTTCATAAATTCTCATGAAAAAGAGGAAAGTCCAAGCACTTCTTTTAATCCTTCGGTTGCGAAAACTAACTTTTTTTCTGTTTGTTGTTGTATTTATAACACATAATATAATTGAGATTATTCTGTAGTTATCGCGAGAACTCGTTCTTGCACCTCCAGCTGTCCGGCAGTGTTGCACTCAAAACGTAGACGGCGGGTGTTGACGGACAACGGAGCAAAACCTTAGCAGGGCCGTTACTTTACGTACATGCAACCAGTGGAATTCCCGGGTTAGCTTAGGGTGGCTAATTTACATACTTTCCCTCCTGAGATCTGTGTTCGCGTCCCATTTGTGACCAAGAGTTTAGGGGAATTTGGTTTTAACTTATGTAACACAAGTTAGTGAACGTACGTAGATGACATAAGTGATATCAGCAACATCCCAAAAGTCATAATACATTAAATATCACCAACGCATCATTGCTCTCCTCCTTAGACGTGATCACAGAAACTGTCTTGTTGCATCAACATGAAGTCATTAAGGTTTATTTTAACGATGCCATCAATAATCTCTGCTGGCATCAGAAACGTGTGAGGAGAACACAAGCATGTCAAGCTGACACATCGTATGTTGTTGTTGTTGTGCTCTACGTGGTTCTGTAGCTGCTGTCTGCTGTAGCTGTAATTACATTTTTGAGTAGGTGCGTACGAGCCTCTGTGCAGCCTACAGCTGTCACTGTCGAAGGTATAGACAAAGCAGAGGAGGACTCAAACGCAGACACAATGACGGGGCTGGTTTCAATTAAAGGGATTTTACTTGAAGCGGTCAGCAGGTGTGAGGTTGGAAGACGACAGGACAAAAGAGGCAAACAGAAGCTGGATGCTGGTCAGAGACAGGCAGCAGGCAGGATTGTTTAAAACAAAGGAGAGGAAAGAGAACATATGATGACAACACAGCCATGTTGGCAAGACAGGAGAGAGAGCACAAGAGCCTGGTATATATATATATATGGAGACTTAACGAGGTAACGCAGGTGTGGTTCAGTGAGGTAATGAGGACCAGGTGTGCAGGTGACTGGCAAAGAAAATCACAAGGCATCTAGTGGAAGAGAGGGGGAGGAATCGACACTGATATGGTAACACACAGGTACAGATCTGCAGGTATATAAGTGGTCAGAAGTGCATTTTAAAGTCATCTGTATGGTGAAGTCAGACCGACTGGAACAAAACAAGTCAGAAAATGACGTTCTAAAGGAACTGTGACGTTTACTCTTCATGATTTGGTCGTCACTTTGCATTAACCACACAATAGCCCGACTCACATGTCACATATGACTTTATTGTGGGTTACAGAGGCCCTAAATGGCCACGCATTCATACATTTCATTTCCTCCATTTTCCCGTGATAACGGGATAATTTTCTCAAGATCTCGAGATAACGAAACTTTGTTTTCCCGTGATAAATGTCAGTCAGTGAGTGTAACAACTGTAAATGACCTTTAATGTGATAATTGTTTATAAGTTTCGTTATCTCGAGATCTTGAGAAAATTATCCCATTATCTCGAGATAATTATCCCTTTATCTCGGGAAAACAAATGAAATTAACTCGTTATCACGGGAAAACAAAGTTCAGTTATCACAAGATCGTGAGAAAATTGTCCCGTTATCTAAAACAGAGGAAATTAACTTGTTATCACGGGGAAACAGAGGAAATAAAATACATCAATGCATGGCCGTTCAGGGCTTCCGTAGTGTGTACAATCAGTCGAGTTGCTTTATTTTATTGGTCTGAATAGAGATAAGGTAGACAGAAGCCACACGGCTGCCACAGTTGGAGTCCGTGGAGAGATTTCCAGGTGTTTCTGTGGCGACCAATGCCGCCTGTTTTTCACGGGAAGGCGAACCATCTCGAGCAGTTTTTGAGGCAACAAAACCGGGTGTTTTTTATTTAAAGAGGCCTGCGGACATTTACAGATGTTTATGTGGTTTCCTCTTAGAAAATTAAATCTTAAAAAAAGCAACGGACCTAAAATGTATTCTGCACTTCTAGATGATCCAGACGATGAGATTTACGTTGTCATCGACAGCTGTCTCACTTTTCTCTGAGCCAAAGCACAGGAAAGTTTGGCATTGTAATTGGCTGACAGAACAGTGATGTGTTACTCGTGTATTACTGTCACATGTGCGTTCCAACACTGGTCAACATGTGTGACCGGTAAGTGCAGCGACGTCTCTCAGTTGGCCGGTCAGAGTCAGTTCTTCGACGGACACCGTCTGGAGGGAAACGGCGGAGATCTCTTTGATTTAACGTGACAGCTGTGACAGGAAGTGTTCAGACCATCAGCCATCAGTTCGCCGCTGTTTCAATTATATCTGACAGGGTGGACACAGCAGATCTTTGTAACGCCTCTCGGTCTCTTAGTCGTTTCCCTTTAATCTCTTTCTCTTTTCTCCCCCTGTCTAATCCTCATGAGTAAAGGTCAGGGTGTCTGCTCTTTTCTGTTCCTCTGTCACTGGACACGTCTGTTAGTCGACTGCTTATTAGCCGTGGCCTTTAGCTCTTTAAAGATCAGCCTCCACCAGCCACCAAACCGACACTGATTTATTTTCACGACATGTTTTTCAGAGGCATTTCTCAGTCAGCATGAATAGAAAATGTTCATGTTTTTCTACCAGTCGCACTGCTTAAACTCAAGATCGGAAAGACGTTGCCCTATAATCAAAATACCAAACATATTATTGATCTCAAGAAGAATTACTGGAGGTGCCGGTGCAATAAAAAGCTGACCTTACGGTACCAATAAATGTAACTTTATTAGCTTTTTGAAGACGCACACGACCTGGACCAGAATCTGTGACATTTCTGTTATAGTTGGTATTTTCAGCTCTGCAGTCTCTTTGAGTCAGTGAACAACCAATTGTTGAGCACCTGTTCTGTTTGTGTGTTCAGTACCTTGTTCTCTGTCCATCGTCGGTTTCTCACGAAGCGTCTTACACAAGATTCTTTTTTTAAACTTTTTTTGTTGTTGTTCAGCCAAACGCAACAAACACGGGAGCCTCTTCTTTTTCCCCTCCGTCAGATCACCATCTTGTTTTTTTCTAGTATACATGTGTGGAGCGTCTTTGTACACAGGCCTCAGATTGTAGACTGTATGGAAACAGCTGTGAGGTACGAACAAAGCCTGACACCCCTCGGGCTGCTGGAACCGAGGCTCCGATCGACCCAGCAGATTCTTTCCTGGTCGTGCTGCAGTGGAGAAACTCTTGACTCTTGCAAGACCGCCGAAAGGTTATGAAGAAACTATCTCATGGCAGCCATCCTGTGTTCCTATCACAGTTAAGAGCTGATTTCTTTCTTCACATTCGGTAAGATGTCAGGCTTTAACAAAGACGTGGCTCATCATCAACTTTGTCAGACAAAAATCTCAAGGCTGAGGAGATCTTCAGAACTGCACTTCTGCTTTTTTTGCCTACGCGTATTTGGCCGGCTGCCATTGAGTGAGTGATCGCCGCTGAATGTGACTCAGTCGGGGTGAGTGTCGGCACTTCACCCTTTGGTGGATCACCCACTTCAGGGCAGGAGTGTTTGGCAACCCCCTACGAGGAAGTTCAAACACTCAACAGTCTGAGTAGGTCAAAATGGAGGGTGAGATTAACAGCCAGATGAGGAAGCGGACCAGTTTACCAGTCGGTCTGTGCTGAAGTGCTGACCGAAGTTTCCTGGTGGTCGTTGTTTGTTGAGCGTAGACGAGATTAGCTGTTCGTCCCACCGCTGAAAATGTCTTTACGGGCTCGCGGGCATCGACTGGCCTTCTTCAGCTGCCACCCTAAAACTGAGCAGCTCAGTACTGTCCTCTGGAGGCTCAGGATGAATTCTGTGTGTAGCTTTGTTTGAAAAAAGCTTCCTGCTGCTGCAACAACGAGCAGACAACAGAACGGCATCGCGAGAACAACTGACATTTACACTGTTTGTTTTCTGTTTGTTCTTTTAATGCGTTCCAAGAGCTCGTGTGTGTGTGTGTGTGTGTGTGTGTGCAGTATCGCCTCCTCTCGTTGTTCCTCTCTATTAATTGTTGTGTGTGTTTGTGCCATGCTGTGTTTACTTTTGTGTATTTGTGTGTGTGTGTGTGTGTGCTCAGTGGGACACTGGTCAGCAGCCTCCTCCTTCAGAATCGTCCATCTGGCGTTTGAGCTCTGAGGCGTTGATTTGGCCTGACAAAGCACTTTCCAACACACACACACACACACACACACACACACACACACACACACTCTTCTTTCTCTTGTTGCAGTCATCTCTGTATCTGAAAACACGGACACATTTAATGGCAATGAGCTTGCACGCAGCCAATCAATAACAGCATTTACTGAAAGTGTTTTGGGATGAGACACGTTGTCATTATCTTAATGTGCAACTAGGCAATACTACACGAAGGAAATGCCTCCAGCCTATCAAAAGAAGCCACACTTTTAATTAAAATATTAACGGCGTGTTTCATCAAACCCCCTTTTTTGTATTTCCTCCGCCTGTTGACCTAAAATACAACCGATCAATATGTTACAACACTGCTCCTTACTGGTGATATGTAATACGGGAAATGAGACAAACCTGCAGGGCTACTGTAAAACTAATCAATGTTTGGCACCGCAACCTCCTATTGATGATATTCTATATAGCAAAGGTTCCAGCCCTGCAAGCACAGCGTACAGCTAATCAATAGATCGCGCCACAGCCTTTTAGCGATACTATATTTGGGAGTGGATGCGGATGGTCTGGCCCTCTGGTGCAACAGATCGATGCTTGGCACCGCAACCGCTTATTGATGATGTTTTGATATAGAAATGTAATAAGGGGCGACACAGAAATTTGTGGTTTGAAAATTGTTGTTTCGTGATCGAAATCCAGTAAAACATCTCGTCAGTGATGCTCGAAGTTGATCCAAGCCTCGGATCTCGCCACGAGGAAGAAGTCGTTTCAGTTGTTTAAATCACAGATTTCTACAAATGTTCTTCTTCAGGGGCCAGACGCAGAAAAGTCTGTTAAGATTCACAACTTTAAATGTGATTATATAGTCTAAGGTTACATCTCTCAACTTGTATTTCATGTCCAACTCATCATTTCCTCTGCAAGGCCATGTGGTCCGGACTGAAATATCTCATCAACAGCTAGATGTGACTGCCATGAATTTTGGATTTCTGGCTTCTGCGTCCACAAGATATCCTCAGTAGTGTTTCTCCCCGATGCTCCACACCTGAGTTTCTCCTTCCATTCGCTCAAAGAAAGCTGTACAAACATAAAAACCTACATGGGTCAAAAACACATAATAGAAAGACACATGATTCGAAGTTCGAAGTGTCCTGTCAACAGTTTTATAGATATCTTTGTAAGCAAGGCTGAGCAGCGCTGTCTGTTCCAGGTCTATGATGCATTCAGGGTCCCCCTCCCCATCTTCTGACTTCTTCTCTAGCAGCACCGTCAAGTCAAAATCTGTCCAGCACTTTGGTCATTATCACATGAGACTCACAGTAATCAGCAAACGTTAATATGCTCACACACTAAAATAAGATGGTGAACAAAGTCATCCCCGTGTTAGCATTGTACTTTTAAACATGTTTTAAGTTTTGAACAGTTTACGTACAGCCTCATAGAGCTGTTAGCATGATTACTGACTCTGCAGCCTGTTGTGTTGTTCCCATCGATGCCATTTGTGTGGTTTTTTTTTTGGTTTTTTTTAACATATTCAGCCACATTACACAGCAACTAAAGTAATGCACAATGGACCATTTGTGTGCTGAGAAAGCAAGAGGAAAAAAAATAACACACTGTCATCCAGAAATCCTGCTAATCAGCACTTTGTTGTCTCAATTCGAAGACAAATGTTTAACCAGCATGAAAAGCTGTGGAGGCTGCAGGTTTGCAAATTGGAAAATTGTGGAGAATTGAGCTTTTCATTATGTCGACAGTCTCTCTTTTCTGATTCATGAAGACAAATGGACTCCAACATGTGCTGAGCCTTAACTGGGTATTAAGGGAACGCTCTGTTTAGCAATCAGAGTGCCTTAGATTTTTTGAATTAAATTTTTAAACTCCTGCAGTGTCTCGGATTGAAACCTGTCGTATGTTCCTGCACGACAGGAAGAACACACGACGCTGAAATGGGTTTTAAACTGCTGTATGTGTTTCAGTGAAATGTTCTGTGTTTGACTCGAACAACAAAATGTGATGTTTGGTGAGACTCAAAGGTCAAGCAATCCGTACCTCACACACACGCACACACACACACACACACACACACACACACACACACAGGCTGGTGACTCAAAAGCTTATTACATCTTTTACCTTGTAGGCTGAAATGTGAAAAAAAAAAATCAATCAATCTTTCCTCCGCCTGCAGGAGCTGGAGGCTGGTCTCCTCTCACCTCAGACAGGTACCAGTGGCTGGAGGTCGACCTGGGCGAGCGGACCAAGATCACCGCCGTCGCCACTCAGGGTCGCTACGGCAGCTCCGATTGGCTGACGTCGTACCTGCTCATGTTCAGCGACACGGGACACAACTGGAAGCAGTACAGACAGGAGGACAGTATAGGGGTGAGTGCACACTGCGGTGGACGGTAACAGCATGCAGTGAAGTTATAAATCTATGGAGTATTTTATGATTATTAATGTCAAAATATATACACCTGTAGTTGAAGTCACGTCCATCCATCTGCTTTCTGCCACTAATCTGGGGCTGAAGTGAAAACAGGCTAAGCTAATAAGTCAGATTAATTAAAATAGTTCGCCAGCTCCCGAGGCGTTCCCAAGCCGGGAAAGATCTATTATCTCGCTCCAGAATGTTCTGGGTCCACACCGAGGTCTCCTGCAATTTGGACATGCAGGGAAAACCTCAGAAGGAAGGCGGCGCCCAGGAACGATTCTGATCAGATGTCTGCATCACCTTTAACTGTGGATTAACTTCACGCTCGCTCGAGATGTCGGAGCTCCTTGTTCTGTCTCCAGGGTTGAGCCCAAACACCCTTCAGAGGAAAACTAATTACGGATGCTTGTATCCACATTCTCATTCACTACCCAAAAGGCAAGAGTTGGAACGTAGATTGACTCAGAAATGAAAATCTTTGCTGCCAGAGTGTTGATGTCACGCTCCAGTTTACCCTCATTCATGAAGAAGAGGGAGTAAACACAGAATAACTTAACTTCTTAACTAAACAGAATTCAGATCGGTCAGCGTGATATCTCAGGCTCAGGCTGAATTTAATATCCTTTCAACTTGAATGTATTCTCTTAACATTTGTCACTCTGGCAACAAAGATAAAGCCAAACATGAAACCATTAGACCATTAGAAACAAAGTAGAAAAGAGGCTGTGGTGGGTTGAGACGGTACCACCTGCTGGGTGCTGAGACACGTGCACAAACAGGACTGTACTGTAGGTGCAGAACCAGGTAATAGATGTGAAGATGAACACCGCTCAGGTTCATTACGGCTCATTTTCCTGCGCTACCACGATGATATTTATAGTGGATTTGGCGTTTATCAGCGCCGGTCTGCAGGGATCAGTCCATCCTGCCGAGATAATCACAGTCATCAGGAGCCTTTGACTCCTCGTTAATAATGTATGAGCCGATGAAGGAGCTCTGCTGACTGTGCAGACCTGTTGCCAAAACACTTGGCTGCTGTTGACGGACACGGAGCGCGACAGAGAGGCAGCGCAGCGTCACTTTCCTGGCCAGTGTGTGTTTGTTTGCTGAACCAAAGTGTTTCAGTTTCAGTGTTCAATCTAAGATTTTATTCATTGGCAATTATCACAGTGTTTTTTCTTTCGACCGTGGTTTCAAAGACAACACAGCTAGCTCACCTGGAGCCTGCAGCTTGAAGTAACTGAAGGAGTTACTTCATTTTGTCGCTTTATTAGTGTTCGAATTCAAATCAATTTTAGCTAACAACAACGTAAAACGATATCGCACACCTTAAAGGAGAAGTTTGGCGTTTTGGAAAGTTTAACCGTTGGACCCTGTTTGTGTAATCTGTCGAGATGTGACACGTTGTTCCTGAACTCTGTTTCCCGTCTTTATCCTGGGCTAAGTTAGGCTTCTGCTGTCAGTAGCTTCATATTCAGCATATCTTACAGACGTAAGAGCGATCCCATTCCTCTCATTTAACTCAGCAACACATACTATCTACAATATCAAACTTTTCCTTCAACACTGGCACATTATTTATACGCCGCTGTATTGCTAAAGGTATATTTAAATCAGTGGTGACTCACAAAGTGAAGTTAAATTAAGTTTGTGTGGAATTTTTTTTGGTATTTTAGTGTCAAATCCTAACCAAGGACACTTTGGTTCAGCCAGCTGGAGCGCTAACAACAGAGATTGAGCATCTTCCTGGTTCAGGGCTGAAATAACTCGACACAGGAGATTTTGTGTGTGTTTTCTATGGTTTGATTCAGGCAATATAAAACTAATATAATATAAACATGCTGTAGCAGTGTTACATTATCATAAATCATCAAGTGATGAATGGATACAAGGTTCCAGGCTGACATAATGTAAGAAAAATGTACTTTCTACAGTTTAAAGTCTCCCGTTGTGATCGTACATGGTTTTATTTTAGTTCACAGCCGCAGGAACACAAAAGTCGTTTTGATCTTGTTTGTGTAGGAAGCAATCACAGTGATGAATCCTGTCAGCACAGTGAGCCAGTTCAAATTATGTTTTTCTGAATTTCTCACTTTCATGCTCCTTCTTTCACCAAAATCAAAGCAACAAATATGGAAAAACACTGAGTTATCTCACTGCGAGTGTGGACAATTATCCGGAGTAAAGCCACGTTTGTTACAGCTTTTTCATCAGGAGCAGAGCTGAATCCAGCTAATCTCAACGCTGGGGATTAAAAACAGGTTGATCTGACGCTCTGCATATGCCGAACACAATCCCAGTCTCATTTCAGACTGCTTTTTTTTAATTTCTGTGCGTCGGTCAGGTCAGCTTTTACAGTCTGTCTGAGGAGAACGCTTATGGCAGAGTCGCTGGATAAACCACAACAGATTAACCACTGAGCCTCTGAGAGCGCGAAGACCAGCTGAACAGAAGTTTCCTCCACATTTCTGTCTTTTCACGTTAACTCTTCAAATGTTTTGTGTAAAATTAAATGCTTCTAAACTGAACAAACCTTGATGTAATGGAGGCGTGAGGTGCACATTAATGGGAGGAAAACGAGATGATCTCACTTGCCGTCGTCACCAATTCACAATACATTTAAACAGTGTGGATTTCAATTAACACAGATGTGAAAACAGGAAACTGAGCTCTGCGGGAGTCATTTAACTTCCTTCTCACTCTTTTAGCAGCACAGAAGTCTCGCATCATCTTTCTAAAGATAAATGTGATACTCCTACAATACAAGTGCGTGCAAAATCAATTCAATGAATGTCTGTTTTAGATGTAAAAACAGAAAAGTCTGCAATAAAGGAGATCTACGCACACATAACGGACACTGTTAAAAGACTATGACAACCCAGCGTCTCGCTCTAATCGTACGAGCACATCCAGCTCCACTCTCTGTCATGATTACAGAGGAATTAATACGTTAATTATGTGTCTAAGCTTTCATTCAGCTGTGGGAGAGCCAGTTAACCTGCGTGTCAACTTCAAGGGAGGGACGTAATTAGGATAGATTGCCAGATGGGAGAGATGGCGAGAGATGAAAAGAGCGATCCATCAGGCTCGCAGCCTCAGGACGGAGGCAGAGCCATCGGTTCAATCTTTGAATTGCACGTTTTGGCAGAACACATTCATTGTTAATCCAGAAGAATATCATAAGAGAATAAATTGATTTAAATATCTACTATAACAAAAAGAAGAAAAAAAAAACTGCAGGAACTGAGTTTGCACACAACTGAACTGCATGACAGTGGCAGAATTCGCTGTGTTTTCTAAAATTCTGTCAGTATTTGGATGGAAACCTGCCTTCAGAAATCATCTGTGCATGTGTCCGTGTGTTTTCAGTCTTTTCCAGGTAACAGTAATGCCGACAGCGTGGTTCAGTACAAGCTGCAGCAGCCGGCCGTCGCTCGCTTCCTCCGCCTCATTCCTCTGGACTGGAACCCCAGCGGGAGGATCGGGCTCCGGCTGGAGACCTACGGATGTCCTTACAGTGAGTCTTTTGGGTTGTTTTTTTTTGTCTTCTGCCCGCCATGACTGAGCTCTCCTGGGTTTCTCATAAGAGTGGACAGATGCTGGCTGTCTCCAGGTTCGTCTGTGTCACCATAGCAACACAGACCACACACTTATCCCACTGCTTACAAATAAATCCGCTCGTAATAAAGTACTGGACTAATCATACCTAGAGGAACGTTTGCTGCAGAAATCTAATTTTCAGAACGAGACGTGATTAAAAAATATTGCACTTAAATTGAATTTAGAAGTAATAAAAGCAAAGTCTTCAGTGGGGAACTGTTGAATTATTGTAATAAGAAGGATGGTTATGAGAGGCAACGGTTATTAGAGACTCGCGAGAAGCGCGTTCAGTTTAGAAGAAAATGTGTGCAGGCCATTTATAACAACCATCTTTTTCTTTAAAAGTCAGCCTTAATCATCCTGCAGGTAGTTAATGAGTGAAGAAGATATGTATTGAAGAAACGTGAAAAGAACGCAACCGCCAGGAAGGAAGAAGTGAAAGAGATCAAACGCCAAGCTGCATTTTTTTTTTATAATCTTATAAAAAAAAAAAGTTGTGAAACAAATTGTGTCAATTCAGGTGTGCAGACATAAGGAAAGAAGACAGAATAAGGGATCCCTGTGTCAGAATCAAGAGAAATTGTTGTTTCAGATCTGCTGTAAGCGTCGTCGTCCTTTCAGATGACTTCCTCTCCACGTCGCAGTCGACAGTCTCCTCCCTCCTGCGTCACAAATACTTGCACGACTTCTTTGCCCTCAAGTGTTTTTCATTGATTGGCCCTTTAAGTCGTTTAAGCCGACGGCGGAGTTGATAACTCTCTCTGTTCCTCCACTGCAAGGAAATCACCAGAGCAGGAGGATCCTTCTCTTCCCTTGTTTTCTAAGCAGACAGGACCGCCTCTTCGTGGAGTTCTCTGTCCTGATTGGATGAAATGTGCAGGGATACCAGAAAGTGTAGTTTCACTTTTACTGTATGAACAGAATAAAACTCTCCAAATGAACCCGGGAAATCTGGTAAATGTGAGTAAATTAAATAAAAGGAGTAGTTTTTAACCCAGTCATGTTGTGGGATGTGAGTCTATGTTCAGCTTTATAGATTTAGTGTGAAAACCTAAAAGTAAATTCCGAAAAGCTTAATTTTTCATAATTTTTATGAAGAATGGCAATGTTTTTTATATGATGACTGGTGATGCAGACTGTGCGGCCTGCTGCCTGTGGGGAATGGTTGAAGTGAGTGTGGGTGGAGGCACTTTCTCCGTCATCTGTTTGACTCTTAATTGGTTTCCAGATTGTTGTTTTTTTTCCCCACTCAAAAGTAAAACAACAAACTGTAAATTCTCGGAGTACTTTGTAATCAATTGAAGTGCCATATGTTGTCTCAGTTCATAATTTTCACACTGTATCGCCGTGTTATGTTTAGTATGTGCACCTGCTGCGTTATCAGTTTATACTCTGTTGTGATACATTAACACCTTTCCCAACACGCTTTTTCTAACTGGTCTGAGTTTTGTATGTCATATTTGACACTTTATGGATTCCTACCAACTGTCGTCTCCCTCCACGTCTTAATTTTCACCTCGTCTCATCACTGATATCCATCATGTTTTACACTCTTCTCCCTGAATCCAGAAAAGCCTCGCGGAGAAAGCCGGAAATCACAGTTCGTCAACACGTTAATCGGTTCTGTTTCACGACAGATTTTCAGTATAATTGTTCTCTTGTCATTGGGGGGAAGTATCACATCATATCTGAACTGTAAACACACACCTTTTGTTTTTAAGTGGGGGAAAAAAAAACATCTGTGGTCACAGTGATTCTTGATTTAGACACAGAACAAAAACATGCTGTTTGAAGAATAAAGATTTTTAAAGTACAAAAGGACAAAATCATGTGGATTACAACTTGGAGGTGGGAGCCCCGTCTATTGTGCAGTGGACAGATGAGAGACCAGTCCTGACTTCTAGGAAATACTTTCATATATCTCCTTGTGTCGGCAAACGGAATTTCTGCTTGGATGATATTCGGAGGAGTCGATGTTTGTACTGCAGAGGATCCACTGGGAGCTGGTCTGAGTAGATGGTGGGCATACAGAGACGAAGACTCTGACACCAGAGACACTTCCATCTTTGGCTGGATTTGTTTAGAGTCAGGAAATCATTGTGGATACCGAGACCACAATCTTTCTCTACTTGCATCTCAACTTGCCAAATATGTTAGAGATTCGACTCGGGTCATCAGATACGATGCTTTGACGCTGATGACACCGGGAATGAGACTCAAACATCAACCATCTCCCTCCAGAATTGCTTATTGCATCGTTTAATGAACATCGTCTCATTATGTTGATAGAAAACTTAATAAGGTTGGTGCGACGTTTCCTTCAAAATGTATTCGCTCTTGCAAATTAGTCGCGTATGAACATAAATTCTCAGAGACACGGTTGGAAAAACAAACAATCATTAAATTGATAATGCTTGTTAAACAAATTGCTGTCAAAAGGCCGTCGGCTACATGCACGCCAGTGGCAGCACAAGAGGCCTCAGTGAGCATAAAAATAAGTTTGTCTCCTGATTGCGAACAAGGTGCAAGTGCCAGGCGCTGGTGTGAACTCAAAGAGCAAAGAAGAGGCCAGATGGAGACAATAAAGTGTTACAGAAGAGAAAAATGAAGAAATCTGAAACAATATATGGTTTTTTTTAAACAAGATGCTCTTTAGTTGGCCTAAAAACTCTCTCTATGTTAAAGGATGTGTCCGTCTTACCCTCACTGATCGTTCACCTGCTCCCTCGAAAGGCTCTCTTGTATTTTTCTGTTTGCTTTCTGCTCAGAGCTCCATTGCAGCTGTGGAAAAAACACCAACAAAAGCCGTCCTGCATGTTTACCTTTGCTCAGTGCAGCCCGTTCTCACTCAGCAGCAGCAGCCTGGTCAGTGGCCTTGCACTTCCATGTTTGAGAAATATTCCTGGAGGCTCCCCTCTAGCGTGGTAGTATAAAGCACAAGAGGAGTCCGAGTTGAGGCGGCGGTGTGGGTGGGAGGGTTGGTCATATGCTGGACTTTCCTCCAGGACACCAGGATTTACTTTTCTGTGTGTTGACCTGTGTGATTCAGATGTTTTCCTAAATCTAACCAAATGTGACCATTTCACATCCAAAAGTCATCATTGTTTGTGAAATGCTATTTTAAAAGTCTAACCAGACGCTGAGAGTAGTTTTTTTGTGTCTGAAGGTTTAGTAGAGCTGCTGTATCTGACGAGTAGAACACAGTTACATTCAGCTGTGCTTTTGCGTCACTGCAGTTAAACCGAGCTAAAAGTTACTACATTTTGTTTACTACACGCAATCTCTCGTCACCACCTGCTGTGCACAGACTCTGCTTTTTCTGTTGAAAAACGAGGCATGGTTTTAGGTCCTAAGGTGCTGGATGACCGTCTCACTGCTCTTTAACAGAAACTGATATGACCAAATATTCCTGACTGCTGTATCTCTTCGCTGTCTCTCAGCCTCTGATGTGGTGAGTCTGGACGGCAGCAGCAGCAGTCTGGTGTACCGGTTGAACCCCGGGTCGAAGTGGTCGCCCAGAGACGTCGTTTCTCTGAAGTTTAAAACCCTGAGGAATTCTGGGTCGCTGCTGCACGCAGAGGGAGACGGAGGACTCAGCCTCAGCCTGGAGCTGGAGAGGGGAAAGCTACAGCTGCTGCTCAGACGAGGTACAACACACCACATACTGATATCCTGACAGATACTGGCATCTATTCATGCTGATACCCACTACACTGAAAAAAAACCTGCATAAACACCAGGCTTATCTGAAGAATGATAGCAGGATATAAAGGTAGCACAACCAAATCTGCCGTTATAAATGGCAGGGCTTAAGAAAGCTTATGTTGTTGGCATCCCCAGGAAAAATAAAAACGCGGCAGGTAAACACATTTCTTCTGATAAGGAACATGACGTTTACATCTGTATCATCCGACAGAAGCAACAGTAAAAATCTACAGCTCAAAGCGGGTTTATCAGCAAGAACACCTTTTGTTTCAGGTAAATTGTGACTCACTTTGTGGACTTACTGCTACAAAACAACTTTATAAGGCGGACGAGGACATAAACCCTCTAAAATAAGTTTGGATTTGTTGTGGCTCCTGGAGAATTGCTCTTTCAGATGTAGACTTTAGACTTCCGACTTTGAAAAGAATCTTTTTCAGAGCCACGTGCATCACAGGGGAAAATCAACATTACATTTTACCACCATCATCACAAAACAGTGACAGAGACAAACACATGAAGTACAGCACAACCTCAGACACCGATATGTAGCAAAGCAACATGAAAATCAGACTCATTCCCTCAGCGACTCCCCAAATTTAGACGCACGCTGCCGCCTGATTGGTTTAAATGTTGTCTCGCGCTGCGCTGCTGCGTCTCTGTCTCATTACAGCCGTGATGGATGGTTCTCGTTTACTGTAGCATGTGTTAGGGGCCGGACTCGGCAAGACGTGGTGCATGGATACAGTCTGCACAGGTGTGTGTGTGTGTGTGTGTGTGTGTGTGTGTGTGTGTGTTCTCGGTGATAGGTAGACTTTGCTGAGGGACGTCCCCTCTTGGCAATTTCTTTTAAGAAATTTCAAAAATCACATTTGAAGGAATATTACGGTAAAAGAGCTTAAAATAAGCTTTTCTATTCTTTCTTTCTTTTTTTTTTTTTTTTTTCTTAATGACCAGGTATTTCCTTTTTCCGGTTCTTATCTTTTTAGGGCAAAAGAACTTGGTGACAGAAAGAGAAAAGGATGGATGAAGAAACATGAAGGTGTAGGGGATGAGGGAGTTTGTGAAATAAAAAAGGGAGGAGAGGAAGATGAAGAAAGACGAGAAGAGGGATGAGGGGAAGGAGTAAGGTTGAGGTAGAGGGAGATGAAGTGAGAGCGATGGATGGATGGAGAAGTATTTCAGCAGCCAGATGGGGTTCCTGATGAGAGGTGAGCCATATGCTGATGATTCAGCATGGCAGCCTGGCAACCTCTGGTTTACACACACACACACACACACACACACACACACACACACACACACACACACACACACACACGTGTCAATATTGCTAACAAGGCACTTAATTTCTCCACTGTCTAAGAGAGGACCTTCGTTTCTGGTCATTTAAAAACAAACTAATAGAAAAGAAAAGCTTATTTTAAGGTCTTGTATCTGTAATTCCTTTAAATTTGCCAAGAGGGGACTTCCTTCAGCATCGTCTACCTATCATGGAGAACACACACACACACACACACACACCTGTACAGACTGCATCCATGCGTCAAGTCTTGCAGAGTCGGGCCCCTAACACATGCTACAGTAAACGGGAACCATCTCTCTGAGTCCCTGCACAACTGGGTTAGGTGGCTGCTTGTGGGTCCTCAGCCGTACTGCTGCCGGCATGTTTGGGCCGTTAGCGGCAGCAACAAACTGCATCGGCACTGGCTGAAAGACAGAAACACACACGTCAGTCGTCCAGTCTTGTGTGTTGACGTTGGACACACAGGAAGGAAAACCTGTGCACTTGTTCACACAGTGAAATCTGCTGTAGTCTGCAGGCAGCAGCTCACACACAGAGCAACATGGTGACACTGTTAACTAATTAAAATCAAACATATTCTCTGAAAACATTTCAGACATTTTTGTTTAGAACGTATTATTACTCTACTAATGGTTTTATCAAAACATGTCAGATGTGCTGTATTTCTCATTGTGGCTCACACAAGGAATTATTAATGATGCATTAAATTAATCTTGGATGAAAATGCTTTCTACTGATTTACTAGGTTTTTTTTTTAAAGATTTAGATGAAATATGAAGAAATATCAGCAAATACTATGCAGGGCTAAAGAGTCACACTGCTGAAAAAAAGTGTCTTCAGGTCAAATAAGAACATTTTTCCAGGTTGTTGTTCTCTGGGACGTCTGTCCACACCAGCGCAGTGACTGTTTCAGAGTTGGAATGAAAATAGTCGTCGAAATCAAAGTTTCAAAGCTCAACATGAGACCAGAACGGAGCTTCTGTTGTCGAGTAGAGAGACTTCAGAGACGGCGAAGAGTCAAATACGGGATGATTTATCCTCTGGAGGACATGAATGTCTGTACAGAGTTTACTGACAATCCAACCACACTATGTTTTGATAGTGTCATTATTTAAGATCATGTTACTTAACAGAGAGACTGTTCAGTGTCAGTGTCAGAAGAGCCTGCAGCTCAAGTAAGAGGAATTTAAAGCCGTCCATTGAAACGATAGAAGAGAAAGAGAACTCGACTTCTTCAAACAAACGCCGAAAACATCTTTTCTCCTTATTCCTCTCCCTCTGTCTCTGCCCTTCTTATAACTCCTTTTTGTTTCCCTCTTTTCTGTTCCAATTACTGTTGTTTGTCTCCACAGACCTCCAGTTCCTTTACTTGTTTCCATATCAAAAGAGACCATTTGCAGTTTTCCGATGTTTTCTGTTCTTTTCTTGACATTTTAATGCGCTGGTTCAGTCCTCAGTCTATTTTTTCTCGAGGTCAGATGCCCTTCATCATCCCGTCTCTCATTATCTCAGTCTCTGCCCTCTTTCTTATCTTTTCTCCCCCCCCTCCCCCCATTTCCTCTCCATCCTCTCTGCCCTCTCTCTTTTTTTAGGTTACAGATTGAGTAATTTAGGTCATCTGTTGTGTTTTATTTGACCCTGAGCTCACGCGTGATCTGCTCTGCTCTGCTAACACCGTCACATGCTGGTCTGACCCCCTCCAGTGCATTTGTAGTTCACTTTATGAGGCAACTCTGAGTAACAGCTCTGTACAGAGACTGAAACTCTCTCCTGGATAACAGAAGACACGAAACATTACTGGTTAGAAAAGTGAGGGTAGATTTATGTAATGTAATTTAAACTCTCCTGTCAGTCTGAGAAGCATCAGGATTTCCTTGAGCTGTGATTACTGTCAGATCTTTTGCTTTTTATGCCTCCTCCTCGGCGATAGCTGCGGCCGACGGCATTATCCGCCCCTTCGTCCTATTCTCGTGAACACAGTATCTCAAGAATTTCTTTTAATCAGACACCAATGTTCACTTGGACTTGAGGGTGAGATGTTTAGGTGATAAAAGATCGCTGTGACCTCATTGCTGCCCATTCTTCTTCTTCTTTTGTCCAGCATCTCTTTTACAGTTTGATACCATGTTTAAAAGCCATTAACCTCTCAAATTAAGGATCTCAGAAGCCTTTTCTCCCCCATTTCCTGTTTCCTGTTTCTTCATAAAATCATCAGTTTTATATTCTTCATTTAGGTCAGATTCTTATAGACTCCAAGGATGACATGACTCGACATGTCTGCATGCTGTAGTGTCTGTTGAAGGTTACCTAAATCATGATTTTTTCATAAACCTAACCAAGTAGTTTTGGTGCCCAAAACCTTGTAACAGTTGGCTGATATTATAAAAAGTATTGGCCTGTCACAGATACAGATACAAACCTCAGGAAGTCACAGGAGTGTAAATCTTAATGGGCTATCAAAGTGCCGAAATATTTGCTCCTCTCAAGTGTGTTTACAATTTGGAAAATTATGTTTGGAGCTGATTACAGTGGAAGCAGCTCCTGATAAGTGCTGTCTTTGTCTTCCTGTGTAATCAGAGTGACAGTCGACAGCTGCAGACGTGATGTTCAGCACAACACATCCAGTGTGACCGTCCTCAACGCTCACAGAAACACGCTGCGGTCATTGTAAGCCACAGTCGGGTTATCTGGGCTTTAGAATACTGAACACAGCCACACGGAGATGTGCTGTTCATGCTCGAGCTCTAAAGACTAAAAAAATATTTTGATTTTTGCAACCTCGTGACCTTTCCTCTGCGCCATCACCACCATCTTCTGAATTTTTCTTGACCACTGACCCGCTGCTTGTTAATATTTTCTGTGCACATTCACGCTCCCATCAGGAAGTAACCTATTGATTTCTTTTGCCCCCCCCTCCAAATCACAATTCATATCACAGTCTTGCTCAAGGACTCACTGACAGTAGGTTTTACACTCAGTAGACTTTTTTTATTTTTTACATTTCACACCGAGATTTTCTCCAGTTGGTCCCAAAAAAATAAAAAAGTCCTCTCCCTGCAGAGAAAGACGGACAGTGATGAAGAAGAGAAAAGACAGGGTTGTATGTATTAATATGAATTATCTTTTTATTTGTTTGCCCTCTGACCTCTCATATTGATTCCCTCTTTCTCTTCCCAGTCATTGAGACGATAATCAAATGATCCATTCGTTGAAACCTCAGTCATGATGTCCCCTCTCTTCTCTTCGACAGCATCTTATTTGTTTTTAAGTCTCGCTATCCTTCCCCTCATATCGATTGAGCTGTCTCTCTTCAACTCGTCCAGACTTTAATCAAATAACTCATCGCAATAACTGTGCTGACAGGACAGACCTCCTCGCTGTCATGAGCTCCACATCCTGACTCTCTCCGTCTGAATGAAGTTGTTTTTCTCATCCGAACTGCAGTCAAATAAATCATCTCACAAAATGGGCTGAAATGTCAGAATATGCATTTATCCATCATCATCCAAACTGTCTGTGTTCCTCCCTCTGAAGTTGGACTTGTTCTTCCCGAAAGAATATCTCGATACATTTTTAATGGCCGACTGTATTCAGCTCTTTCTGCGCCTCCTTCTCTCAGCAGAAATAACAAAGTTTCTCTCCCAGCACTTTGGGGGGATGTAGAAATGGATCCACTAATTTGGACCGGCTGGCGCTCATCTATCATTAATGATGTCTCGCTGTGATTCCTCTGCATTATCACATATTTGGCTTCCGTTCTCAAATTCTACTATGCAGATATTCAATAGTCCCTAACGAGGCGAGAGAGGCTGACCTCAGCGTGCTGCTCTCTGCGGGATACTGAGAAAATTTAAATATTATTCACAGTGAAGAAGCTGCTGTTGGCCTGGTGTTCACCTCTCTTAGCATCAGGCCAGATACAGGAATAGTCTTCTGACTGACACCAGACAAACTCATTTTTAATACTGCTATCCTCTCTGCTCATCATCATCATCATCATCATCATCATCTCCTCCAGGTCCATCCTCCGAGCCCCGGCGTCTCGCCTCTCTCGGCAGCCTGTTAGACGACCAGCACTGGCACCATTTAGCGGTGGAGCGGCGCAGCTCTCACCTCAACCTCACCGTGGACAAACACACCGAGAGGGTTCAGATCCCTGCAGAGTTCAGCCACTGGGAGATCAGACAGGTGGGATGAAATCTGTGCAACCGCTGAATGTTCAAGATGACCACAGCCTCAGGAGAAAGAACCTGCATTCAACAGTATGTTCTGTATGTGTCTGTTGGTTCTGTCCAAATACAGCTCAGCGTGGGCGCAGTCCAGAGCCGCGACTCTCAGAAACAAGTCGTCTCCAAGGGGAACTTCCATGGCTGCCTGGAAAATCTGCTGTACAACGGCCTCAACCTGATACAGCTAGTAAAACACAAAGACCACCAAGTTAAGGTCAAGGTAAGTTCACTGAGCTGGACTAGAAGTGATCAGTGCACCAGGGCCACCACATGGACCTGAGTTCAAGTCTTCAGAGGTCATGACACGGTGCCGACTTGTGTAACCAGTCTGATCAGATGAGGATTTACTGACTGAAATATCTGCCGAGGCTTAATTTCTTTAATGTCGATATAAAGATGATCTCCTGTTATGGCATCTTTAATGTCCAAAACCAAAAACGACTGACTGGGTCCAGGAATTTCATCAACAAACAGCCGTCCTCCATGGCAGACATGTTTTATTGCCAGGTCTTAAGTAAAGCCGGATCAATTTCAGGAAACCAGACCAGCCTCTCTTTGAGCCGTCTGAGTTCTCCCTTAATGTCGGACACGTTACAATGCGTAGTTTTGGCAGGAGCCAGAAGTGAACAACAAGGCGGGGAGTTGAGTGCAAGGAGATTTACTGATACTTCTCACGGGTGATGCAGGTGACAGCAGAGAGAGACTCCATCTTAGAGGAGTTGGAGGATGATGAGAGGTAGCTCATGGTGGATAGCGTCACGCGTGGGCGAAGTGCAACAGATTTCAATTTTCCACATGTAATACTTGCACAAGACGCAATTGTTGCTTCGCAGCTTTGTATTTTTGGTTGTAATCAAGATGCGTCTTCACAAATTATATTTTGTTACATGTCCATTGATTATCTATATTCTTCTGCAAACTAAATTTCCCACAATGGGAGAAGTGTAAATAAACGTTGTTAAAATGAGTCGAGAGTCACGAGTCACTGCTACAAAATAAAACAACTTGAAGCGACTTAATGAAAACCCAAACCTTACAAAAGAAAACATATTTTCAGTGTATGACTAATATGTTTTTAATAAAACAATGTTGGAAACTAATCTGCGCGCTGTGTGTGTGGACGTACTACTGAGATCTTTGCAGTGATGTGATTGTCTGTCTTGTGTAGACAGCAACAGCTTTGAGTTTTCAAAGTTCAGTTTCTTCTCCCTCTCTCTGTTCTCTCAGGCTGATCTTATCTGAGAGGGTGCGGCATCAGTCTCTGGACAAAGGTCTCTGAACCCAAAATCTATAGACTGCCTCCACAAAATTCCTTTTGGTCATTCGAACACTGATCAGATATTCCGCTTTTTTTTTTTTTTTTGTGACTTTGTGATCACTTATTCAACACAGTGCATCCAAAAACCACAGACCATCAGATATATATCTTGTGGGATCTGTTTTATTTAGATAATAAGACTCTTTGGGTTTGTTTTTTTTCCATTGTTGTTTACTGGTCACCCTTGCTTGAAAGCATTTCCCTCGTGTGTGTGTGTGTGTGTGTGTGTGTCTGATTCAACTGGGATTCAATAGCATTGACTTTCCCAGTCAGGCGCCTGTAGATGCTGTTTTTCTTTCTATGCAGCTGCTGACGTTAAATGAAACCAGGACAAAGAGGAGTGTAGACTGTAGGTAGACCCTCACTAATGTCTCCTTATCTGTGTTTCTACATTCAAGATGAGTGGAGCGATCTCATCAGCGAGAGGCCGTGAAGCGTTTCTGTGCAGAGTAATAAATGCTCTAAAAAGGCCCAGGCAGGAGTGAATTCTTAGTAGATCGGTTCAGAGATTTCACATGCATGGCTGAAGATCTAATAGAGGCAATTTTATGCTAGTACCGTGGCTCTTAAAGCACTAGCCACAAGTTATGGTCCAATTCAGCGCAGAGACTAAACTGTCCTTCATACGGCTCTGTGAGGGGGCATTAATACAAAGAAAATACGAGCGAGGCTGAAGGAGAACAGGAGCGTCAGTGAGACTTTGTGGGTTTTTTAAGGTAACTCTTTACTACGTGTTGTGCAGCAGCAGCCGGCCCACTCCAACGTGATCAAGTGTACGTCACTTTAACAGCTCTACAAAGGGCTTTTAGATGTCATCTGTGTTTCCGGAGCATTGTAAAGATAGCAGACTGATGTTCCCAGCAGAGAGCAGAGGGGGCTGTAATATATTACTGCTGCAGCCGTAGCAATAGACCCGGTGTCATAACCACTACTCAAAACAATAGACTGTAACAGAGATGTCAAGATGTTGTAGTGCGGGGCTTACTGTACGCTCTCTTTCATTTTCATTCTTTATCTCTTCTACCTCCAAGCTGGGTGACTTTGGTATTTTCAGTTTGTTTTCCTAATCTTATTCTAAGGCCTCGCTGTTATCATTATGGTAATACCGATGTCCTCTTTAAGGAGACTTGCTGATGAGATCATTGCGACAGAGGTCACTTCGACACGCCCTCTGCAGCTGATTAATATTCATGTTTCATGTTGTTTTATCTCTCTAGTAATCACTTTTTCCCGTCCCTCCTCCTCCTCCTCCTCCTCTCTCTCCACTCTGTATGTTTCTGTCTCAGGGCAATGTGACCTTCTCTTGTGCTGAGCCAGTTTCCATCGCCGTGACGTTCCCCGGCCCCCAGAGCTTCCTGCAGTTGCCGGGGGCGTCGGCGTCCTCCTCCTCGGGGGGCGTGTCCGTGGGGTTCCAGTTCAGGACGTGGAACAAGGCGGGGCTTCTGCTCACCTTCGGCCTGCCTCAGGAAGGGGGCGTGGTCTGGTTGTACCTGAGCGAGGCCAGGCTGCGGCTGCAGATCCATAAAGCCGGCAGGGCGCTGCTGGAGCTCACTGCAGGTCAGGGTAAAGAGACAAGTTAGCACAAGTCAACCTAATCCAGAGCTTTAAAGACTGATCACATGTGATAAATAAAAGTTTGAACCAGCATCTGCAGTCTCACTGCCGAAGCTGTGGTCCAACATCAGCATCAGCCTGGCAGAACGCTGTGCAGCCGGTGGTTCTGTAAAATGACTTGGGCGTGTTCTTCTTTTCAGTAAGAAAAATAGAGGAGATAATGAGATATTGATCTCTTCTCTCAACAAACAGATTCTCAAAGCAGGAACAGCCACACGGGTACTTGTTGCAGGTCAATCACACAGATAATGCAGGAAGTGGACGCCTGTGTTATCTGCACTCACCTGCTCCCAGTGGTTTTTGAATCCATTTGTACCATTTCGACCCACCGGCAGAGGAATCCCAAATAACTCTCGACTGATAATCTTCTAAATACTGTTTGAGTGTGCAAACATTTATAAGTTGTTTTCAGATATTTTATTTTGGTGGATGTTTGGCAGGTTTTGGTGTGATTGGATATCTAATTCAGTCCTCGCTACATGAGTGCCGAGCTTGGCTTTAGACTTGGAAAAAAGTCTCGCGCCAGCAGCATCTGCTGCAGGTCTTAACAGCTCGATGTGCACCCATGAACACATTAAAAAGTCTAGTATTCAGCAGCGCGTGTTAAACGGGTGTTCGGTTCCCAGGTTCTGCTCTAAATGACGGCCAGTGGCATTCGGTGGAGCTGAACTCCAGACGAGGTCGTCTGAGCATCACCGTGGATAAAGAAGAAGGAGGCGGCGCTCAAGCAAGCCCGTCGTTTCCTGTCGCCATACAAAGTCAACTCTTCTTTGGTGGTAAGAGAGAAATAGATCAAGAAATTAGACCCTGTCCAGTGTCAGTGTGGAAGCAGATGAGCAAAGACTCAAAAGTAGATTACCGACATTGTCTTCACAAGTAAAAGTGTCAAACTTTATGCATAATGCAACTAATGGAAATATTGATCAATCATACTATCTACTGGATGTATGTCTTTCCATATTTAGATTAGTATTAGTAGCATATTGATACATGAGTGATAGTGGAGTCTTCTCTGACTGATGTTCTGTTCAGGCTGTCCGGCTGAAGACGAAGGGCAGGAATGCAGAAACCCCTTCAACGTCTTCCAGGGCTGCATGCGTCTCCTGACTCTGGACAACCAGGACGTGGACCTGATCATGGTGCAGCAAAAGGAGCTGGGAACCTTCAGCAACCTGCAGATCGACATGTGTGGAATCATCGACAGGTCAGTTTCCAATAAATTGTTCTTTGACATTTGTTGAGATGCTCATTGGAGCTTTGCTTGTTTCCATCTATGTAAATCTGCCCTTATATTCTGCACTGCCGGAGGAGCTTCATCACATTTACCTTCAAATGTTCAATCAACATTGGACAGAATTCATTTGACCTTTGCTTGCAGAAGTAAAGTAAATGAGCATGAAGCTTTGTGCTTCGATGTGTTTGGGTAAGTTCTGTGGAAGTAGAAAGTACCCGGAGTCGTGTGTGAACATAGACGACTGTTTGCTTAACCTAACAGCACGATTCATGAGGAATGCAAGTATTGGAATTCAAAACCTCCACAAGGACAATCCACAGACAGTGTAGAGGTATTTACTACCAGGACAGGGGCTTGAACCCACAAGGACTTCTGTCATTTGGATCTTAAGTCCAACCATAACCACTCGGCCATCCTGGTGACTTCATCTGCTAACTTGCAACAGGAGAAGAACAACATACAGTCAGATAATGAGTTTGAAAGGTCAAAGTGGAAGTGACCGCGGTAGATTTGTCTAGAAAGTGTCAATCTGAGTTGTTCGTTCGAGGACGACAGGTTTCAACAGGTTTCATGAGTCTTATAACAAACACGCTTTGTGTATTTGAGGAGTGAGATTTAAACCAATAACTAGTCCTCTCTAGCATTCTTGTGGCTTTAAACAGGAATGCAATTATGAAGAGCACTGAAAGACGGATTCACCATCCATTGCATCTCAGCTGTCATCTGACAGTAGAGCAGCACATGTTGCCTGAAACACATGGAGTGTTTGAAGTCAAAATCTCCACAAGGTGTCATTAAATTTTTAAGATACCAGTGGCTCTGACTACCAGGAGTGGGGTTCGAACCCACGAGGGCTTCTGCCCATTGGAACTTAAGTCCAACGCCTTAACCACTCGGCCATCCTGGTGACTTCTCCATTGTCCTTTCATGATCTGAGAATGATGATGATGCCATTCTCAAGACACGTGATTGTTCAGGATGATGTTACCAGGATGATGTTACCTCTCTAACCTACTGCAAAGTACACAAGGTCAACATTTCACAATAGACAACTTATACCAGAAGTGGGATTTGAACCCACCAGGACTTGTATCTGTTGTACACCTCAACTGCTGAGCCATCCTGGTGAGATGAAGAGCTACAGGCCATAAAACAATGAAGCTGTTGTTGCTGACTGTGTCTTTTAACATCTGAAGTCAACTATCATCTATTTCGATATCTCATTTCAACAGAAAACGTGTGACAATTCATTCTTCTTCAGCGTCAAAGCAGAATTAAATAAAACAGTGTTTTCCAGGACGAAACACAAACTGTTGATTCGACAGACTGTGATGGAAACGTTAGAAATGTTTCTTCTGTAGCTGATTGTTTTATCACGCAGCGCTGCTTCTTGTTTGGAAACAATGAATGAAAATGTTTCTTTCCTTTTCCGAGCCAACAGAATAATGTACTTGCAAGAGAGAGAGAGAGAGAGAGAATGCATCGTCCAGGACACACACACTTACACACAGAGACACAAACAATCATAAGCCTCCGCACACACACACACACACACACACACAGTATATCCATTGTGAAATTCACAGTTATTGTTCCAGGGTGTTACAACTGTCTGTATCTGTTCCTACGGGAACTCGCGGGGAGCCACAGTGGACGTTACAGCAGCAGGCGAATGCGCACGATTTTGAAAAGAGATGTTCCAACATTCACATTTCAGCGTTCAGGTGTCCACGTGTCAGTAGGTTGTATCGCCCTGCTGTCCGCTGCTTTTCAATTTATACCTCCTGCGTGTCTTGAATTGGCAAGTCGAGCCATAAATGTTGAGTTACATGGCTATTCTTATGGAGTCACATAGAGAGAGATTCAATATAAGGTGGATTTTAGATTGTACAACCACCACATCAACCTCTGGTGATACAATAACATGTAACAGGCACACAGAGGAAAGCAGGGACTATAAAAACCAAGACATAAAATGGGAATTAAGGACTTTAATCTTTGGCATTTGAGACGGAAATAGAGATGAACTCCATTTCCAAGAAGCAATTACAACACTCAAAGATGTGTTTTTCTTCAAACAGTCAATGATTAACATTTGGAGGACAAACACAGTCATGTTCCCTCCATCCATAATCCATAATATCTATTTATCCTGTGGAGGGTCTCTGGGGACTGGAGCCAATCCCAGCTGACACTCTGCGAGAGGTCACAGGTCGTCACAGGGCTGACACACAGCGACAAACAGCCCTTCACCCTCACAGTCAAACCTACGGGGGATTGTTTGTGCTGTGGGAGGAAGCTGGAGCACCCGAAGCTAACAAAATGTGGGCAGAATATAAAACAGTTCTGTTAATCCGTCAGAACTTTGATATTTAATTTTGTATAAATCCATGATCAGGTTTCAGGTAACGTCCCAGTGACACAGCAGTCGGTGAAATAGTGACAAATGAGCAATTTATAGAATTTCCAGTGTTTGAATCAGTCATGAACGTAGTGTAAGTCTGCTGAAAGACACAAAAACGTTTTAAAATGATTGATTTGTGTCCATGTGCACAAATTCAGCCGTGATATTATGTGTAGATACAATCTATGTGAGCGTAATTTTACCACCTGCACAAGTAAGATAAATATTTTCAATGAAAGTCATCGATGTTAAGATGATCAACCAAAGTATAAATCCATACTGACCCCTATGTCCAGATCAGGTTAATTACTAGCAGATACCAGCCACCGAAATATGCCAGATTTTCAAAACAAAAGGGTTTCTTTGGTAATGTTCAAGAAAGTGAGAAAAAAAAAATCCTGAATTCGTCGCTTCATCCCGTCCACACCGAACCTTTTTTGGGTCTACTCTGAGCCGAGACCCATCTTCCATCCAAGTTTTTTTTCCTGAAAATATATTCAGAACTTTATGTGTTATCCTCTGTTGACCAACCAACAAACATGTATCTTCCTTGGCAGAGATAACGAGATAAAACAAAACAAGACCAAACACACAGATAAAGAAATTCAAGCAACACAACAGCAAAAGTGACGTCCAAGTCATCCTTTAAAGAGAAGAGTTTGCCCTCGTAAAACCACATATTCACATCCAAATTCTCAATCTTTACATAATATTTATATTCTAAGTACACTCTTAATAACTAAAATGAAGTCACAGCTCCGTCCTCCATCCATCTTGTCTTGGAAAAGAGCTAAAAGAGAGCGAGAGAGACAGCAGAACAAATTGTTTGCTGTTTTGGTGTGACGCCAAATAGGAGCACAATTAATGAGACAATTACAGCAATTATAAACCTCCCCTGGGGCGTAACACACACACACACACACACACACACACACACACACACACACACACACACACAGTAAACTCAATGTAAACACCAACATACGTGCACGGATATCGAGCCGACCACGTATCTCTGCCAGATAAGGAGAATCTGCTCCAGTGCTTTTAATTTAACGGCTCCACGTTTCTGCGTTCATCAGATTATTATGCAGCTCCTGCACAGATCCGACTGCTCGCTGAAACAAACCTATAATAAAACAAAAAAAACAAAAAAAAAAGAGCCTTTTTTATTTTTTTTCCAGAAAGGAGAAAAATCTTCTACCAGATGCTCTCTGGCTGTAATCCTGCTGATTGAATTTTGGGCCCATGGGATATATTGTACTGTAAACTCTGCTGGAAAATGGACTCACCCACACCGCTTCAGAGTTGTGGTCATACTTCAGAGCAGGTTATTATATCTACAGCTCTGTGTGTGTGTGTGTGGTGTGTGTGTGTGTGTGTGTGTGTGTGTGTGTGTGTGTGTTTTTATGAGTGTTGCCAGCAGCAAAGAGTATTATTAGCCAAAGCAAACAGTCCATTAAAAAGCACAAATGGAGCTCAAACCCACGAGGAGAGACTCTGCATCAGTTCACACCTTGTGTTGAGGCAAACCAGCCTGTTTAAAGGTCACCACAGGACAGTGTTAGCTTAGCACACGCGTGAGAACATTCAGGTGCACGTGTGCTGTGTCATAAAATCAGCATAATTATGGTAATTGTCTTTTCCTTGACTTATAGAACAGCATGTTGAGAAACCTTTTGCCGTTCGGTATGTAGAGTAGCTGTTATCTTCACTGTCTCCTTCTCCTCCTCATCCTATCTGTCCATCTCCTTCTTCCTCTGGTGTCCGAGCCTGAGGAACTTTGACGGAGTTAAAGAGAAAGTATTTGTCTTGTCTTCGTGTGTTGTGTTGTTCTTGTGTATGTTGGAAGTTAATGAGGTCAAAGTCAGAACCAACAGAAGCTCTTCTCTCCCACAGAAAACTCTGCTCCTGAAACGCCTCGTCAGTGGTCCCGCCTTTAATTCTGTGACTTTGTGACATCACATTACATCACCATGCCACAAATTTGCACATCATTGCCGCATCTTAATTCAGGGTCTGCATCCTTCAAAGGCCAAGATTCTTTGCGCACCTGAGAAAGAAGAAAGAAAGAGAGAAAATGGCGACATCACGTAGCGTAGATCGTCACTTTTACAGACCTGGGCAGCAGAAATCGTGACGTAAGGGTAAAATATCTGGTGACGCAACCAGGAAATGCTCCAAACGGCTGACGAGGTTAACAAGGTCTCTCTGAAGGACTCGCCTTCGAAGACCACAAAGGCCGAGTCCTTCGAAGGATGCAGACCCTGAATTGAGACACAGCACATATCCCGAGTGACTAGGTTTGGGACGGATCAGTTCATTTAGCACAGCTGCTCTGTTGTGGTCAGGTGTGAGCTGACCAATCACCTGATCACCTGCTACCTGGCCCACTCCGCCCACTCCCTCACCTTGTTTCCGCTCCCTCACGCACTCTGGTCTGCGTCTTTTTTTTTTTTTTTTTTTTACCATAAATCACTTGACGTTATCCTGCTGCCTCTTCTGTCATCTGCTTTTTTTCCGGTCCGAGCCCTGCTGATCCGTAACAGCAGCCATGAAAGACGGGGACAATTTGTCTGTGTAATGAATACTTCAGATACTTTACAGACTAGAAGTAAATGATCTGAAAAACTTTTTTTTTTTTCCTCACCACTGGGTTTTTTAGTGATTGAACAAAGGCATGGATGGTGCACTGCGTAGTCTGAGGGAGGAGGAGGGGAACTGGAGCCAATATACTCTGTGACAGAAGTTAAATGGCTGTGCAGGATTTTTGGTGCTCAGAGTCTTACCTTATAACCTTTTTTCTACAAAGGTAACGCCAGCCTTTTCATCATCATCATCATCATCATCACCACGGCTTAGCAGAGAAACGTCTCCACCTCAAGAATCGTATCCGTTAACGTCTCGAGCCGATCGATGTCACTTCCCACGCACTAAAACTCCACATAAAAAATAAATGGGCAGCGGCCGTTTGGGTTAATATTTAACACGAGTTTAACGTGAATGCTAACTAGCTCATTTTAGATCAGAGCAGTATTGAGACAAATGGGGGTGAAATTCACACAGCAGCAGGCTGACAGGCCGCTGAGTCAGGGCTTTTTATCTACAGGCTGCAGATTCTGTGCAGTCGTCTGTTTTCTCACACACACACACACACACACACACACACTCCAAATGTCGTCACATACATTCACATTTAATGCTCACAACATGCGTTTCTTTGATATTACGATGCAGTGGAATTGGACTGGAGTTAGTTATTATGGGGTTTTTTTTTTTACGTTTGTGTGTGTGACAAAGAGTAAAAAACGAAGGAACCGGCCATGAAAGCAACACACAAAATGTTGTTTTCTGAGTCAGATACAAGAAGAAAACACAGATTTCAAAAGACGTCGAGGCAGGATCGATATAAAGACGGGTTGAAACACATCGCATGCAATATAATGTAATATTTATCAACGATTCTGAGGCCTACAGGTCAAGAACAGCACAGAAAATTACAGATATGTGGTCAAGTTATAATTTTAATTTTATATGTTGATAGTGCTGTACATACGGTCTGGTCAGGTTTAGACCAACTTGGTTGAGGGCAGGAAAACATGATTATTTTGCTGAGAATTCCTGGTTTCGTCAGCACAAGTATGATTGGAAACGTCCCAACATCTTGTCAAAAATATCCTTTTTTGTCACCACTGGATTTGTTGGAAAATGTCCTTACGTGTAGTCAAAAATATTCCGTTAGTTGCTGCAAACAGGGCTGGAAAATGTCCCGACGCGTGTGAACGCGACATGTTCATGGCTCGGTTTACATTTGAAGCTTTAAAAAGTCCTATAACACAAGATATGATGCTGTGTCTTTAAACTAGATGTTCTGTCGCCTCAAAATCAGGGTTAATCAAGAACCTACATCTGAAAACGTGGTTTAGAATCAGCTCAGAATATTTTCTCCGTCCTCTGTTTGAAGGAAAGTTTTCTCCCGATGACATCGACTGAAATAAAGTTGTGAGGAATTTAAATGATTTTGTTCTGTTGCTCAGCTGAACTGTCTTTCCAGTGCACATTAGAGATTTAACTTTCCGGAGAGTTTTTCTTTTTTCAGTCCAGCAGCCTCCCACCACACGATGCCTAAATGGAAAATGTGACCTTTTCAAAATACTGCGACTGAAATATGTATCTCTCTGCTTGTTTCATTGTTCCTGACCCTCCTACACACATTTGGCCGTGAAACAAATAACATGCTTGAATCAACATAATCCACAGCGCTATTCCGCCCATTTGATGAAAAAAGCTTTACGTAACCGACTAATTGTGCACACTGAAGCGCACTTTGCTTTTGTGATGACAGCGAGAGTTTGACGGCAATTTCAGCCGATCGTCACCGTCTGTGAAAAAAACCGCAGGAGGTCGAGGTTTTGATCCTCACAGCCAGATCCTCTCCAGCCGATGTTTGCCAAGCATTTGTAGGATAAATGACTCAGCTGAAACATAAAAGATGCTTTAGGTGCCTTTTTTGTTTTTTTCCTGAACAAAATGACAGGAAGGCGTCTACCGGCATCGACCGCATCGAAAGCTTTTTGGCAGCAAAACCTGCGGAATTGTTTCCAAAATGTTCGAGCTGCCAAAACAAGCAAATGGATTTTTTTTTTTTTTTTTTCAAACCTGCTGTCTAATATCTAACAATGCATCCGTGTCCTCCTCGTTGTGATGAACCTCTCCTGTCTCCTTCAGGTGTTCTCCCAGTCGCTGTGAACACGGCGGCCACTGCAGTCAGTCCTGGATCGCCTTCCACTGCAACTGCTCCGACAGCGGCTACAGCGGCGCCACCTGCCACAGCTGTAAGTCACCTGTCAGATAAAAACACACAGCAACACGTGGAACAGCAGGGCCAGGTTGACAGTTCCTCCCACTGCATTCACTCTGTGACCTGCTGCTTCCTACATTAAGTCCCCATCAGGTACAGAGCAATCAACGTGGAAACGCAACCTCGGTATGACACTGTGTAGAAATGTGCACGGAATAAGCTCAAATGACATAATTAAGCTATTAAAAGTTGATTTTGATAATATGCGCTGTTGTGTTTGGCAAATACGCTCCGAGGGAATCTGGATTGTTTGTGTTAAGTTGTTTTTTTCTGATGCACACCAGTCGCAGGAAGCTGCTCCGTGTGGCTGGTGGGAGAACGAAGTGCAGGACATTGAGTCCAGTGTGTGATTCGGTTCAGGAACTGGCTGCTGATCCAGTTAATGTCGTTTCTTGTGCCTGTAGTCATTTTTGCAGTTTAACTAAGACCAAAATCAGCTGGTGAGAGGCAACATCAGCCTGTTTACATTTCTGCTGTTTCCTCTGCAGAGGCCTCAGTCTGACGTCACTACTGTGATCATATAACTCAAATTCTGGCCACCCTGCATTTATTCTTTTTATCAGTTGTATTGTTGACCTTTAAGACTTTATATGTCCCTTATTATACCAGACAGTGAGTAACTCTGGTGGCTTTTTGAGTCTAACTGGTGATTTCTACAAGAAAAGGGTCGCTGGCTGATGTAAAAAAAAAAAAAAGAATATAGCAACAAAGCTGTGATGGATAAAATGGAAATGACAATGAAGTGAGCGGCACAATGTGAGAGAGAAACAGAAAAGCTAGAAAAGGCCGATGATGAGTTTTCCTTTTTATGTGCAGTCACTTTTATCTTTGCAAAAATTTCAGCAAGTTGCACAGAAAGAGAAGTATCAAAAGATACGACTCTGCCATAGAAGAGTGATGTCGCTGGAGCACGTTAAGAAAAAGCGGCATGAAAAATGGATGAATGGAACGGCCCGGAGGCTGCTGGTAATGTCTCTGTGTTGGTACTTTAATGTACATGTCAGCTCTCATGTCAAGAGTGTTTAAGGCACTTTTCATGTTGGCGGCTTCAAGTGGCAAAGAGGCTTACGGAGCTGAACTTCAAAAACAGCAGAAAATCTGTGATTCCAGGGTTGCCAATCACCGATGCACTTAGGAGCCATATTGTTCAGCACTTATACAGTTTTGTTGGGGGTTTTTTTTTCTGCCTTTAAGCGTAGCTGCTGCAAATTGTGAGTTACGACTGAACAACAAAAGCCTCGTCCTGGTGTTTTTCGGGGTCTTGGCTGCAGCCGGGGGAACATTTTTCACATCAAGCGACCAATTTGTGAGCTTCATTTGATGCCCGGCTCAGCAACTGTGGAAGATTTATTAAAAAAATAAATAAATAAAATTAAAAAAACCTGTTTGTTTAATGAGTGATATGATGGAGGTTAATGAGACTGTAGCCGTGACTAAACTGCCAAACAGTGAATGGATAATCATAGGCTGAGATTTACTGGTTCTGCGCCAAATTCCCTCGAGTTAAAATCCTTGAGTTTCCCCACACGGTTCACCTCTGGTCTCATCTTCACTGCTGATGTTTCTGTGAAAACCTTTTTTTATTTTTCTAATGACTCTGAGGGACTGTGATGAATAAAAGGCCTTTGGCTGCGCAGAAGAAGAAAGATAAACAGGTGTGGGAACCTTTGGAGAGGCGGAGAGGAAGATGCAGGTGCTGATAACGGTCTGAAGTTTTATTTATTGCGTCTTTGTTCTCCCATCAGTCATAACTGTCCTCTCCAGCTGGACTCATCTTGACTTTATGGGACGCTGCTGCAGAAATAAAACTTGAGATGATTGTCTTCACTCCCGGTTATGAGACGTTGATTCAGTGGAGATGCATACATATGAGGCAGTACCCAGAATCCTCTGCAGCGCGCGTTCTTCATCCCCCTCGTCGCCGATGTCGACGTGATTCGTGTTGGGAGCTGATCTCGTTATTTCTCTCCTCTCCCAGCTGTGTACGAACAGTCCTGCGAGGCATACAAACACAACGGCAACACGTCGGGACATTTCTACATCGACGTGGACGGCAGCGGACCAATCAGACCGCAGCTGGTCTACTGCAACATGACAGGTGACACACACACTCTCTCATTCTTGTGTCACCACGTTACATTTTCTATGATTAATTGTACATAATGGTGAATGATGTTGATCTATTTCAATCTTCCATCCTCCTTTTTTTTTTCTACAAAGCTAGAGTTTAGAGTAGAGTTTATTTTTCTCGGCTTTCTTCTTATAAATCTTTCTTGCCATCTGTGTCAGAGCTCGACTCGATTTACATAATTGTATGAATTTGAATAATGCTGATTCTTCTATTGTTGTGGCTTTCTTTCTTCATGTGTCGTCTCTGTTAATCTGTTAATTTGTTTCTCACGAAACTAAACATGGAGCACCACAATTTCACAATCACACACGATTGTTTGAACGTCATTCCCGAACTGTAGACCGGCTCTTGAAACTGGAAAAATCTTCTGCGGTTCGCCCCAAAACTTTTGATCACAATTCTCATTGACACACAGAAGCATTTCTATAAATAAAATAAAATGATTTGATTTAATCAGATTTTCATAATCAGAACAGCTCCATGTTGAAGTGGGCCTGAGGTGATGGAAATGAATCCATCCACGTACCTGGAACAATTTATAAACTTCTGCATCTTTCAGCGCTTGTAGTTTCATATTTATTATTCCTTAATTGGTAGACAAAGAGGACAAAACTGTGGAAGACAGAAAGGTTGTGAAGACTGAGAAATAAAAAAAGAGATAAACTTCCCAGATCTTTGAACCTCTGACCACATCGTGTATTATATTTGCACCATCGTGACGTTTGTGTCCGTCCCTGCAGAGGAGAACACGTGGATGGTGATCCAGCACAACAACACCGAGGCCACCAGACTCCGACCGTCTTCGCTGGGAAACCAGCATTCGGTTCACTTCGATTACGCGACAGAAGAGGAGCAGCTGTCGGTGGCCATCAGCCAATCGGAGCACTGCGAGCAGGAGCTGTCCTACCAGTGCAGGAGGTCCCGCCTCCTCAACACTCCAGGTGAAGCCTGATTGGTTCCTGTTCAGCTCTGTTACCGTCCTGTGTCAGGGTAACTGACTGTTTATGTAGGTTTTACTTTAACTCAGATTAAACGAGGCCAAAACAAATTGAAAAACTTCTTCTTTCTTTGATTCATTCAAGTTGTAAACACAGAATGCACAACACGAAAGACAAATATGTGCGTCCAATCTTTGCATTAAAGTTGTGTCAGGGTGAGTTATGAGGCGTTTATCTTTTGTTTTGTTTTATAAAAACAAAAGCTGCGATATGAAACGATCTCGGCTCCCTGCGGCTCCACACATCTTTCTTTCACCGCCAGATGAAACAAAACGATTGTTACGCTCGTTGCTTCAGACTCATTCATCCTCCGAGGATTTCCTTCCTCTTCACCAGTCAGCCGGATTAATGGATTGTGTGCGATTTTGTTTAAACATTCGCCTTCTTTAAGTCCCATTTAGTTCGTCTGTATGTTTCTCTCCGTCTGCGTCGAGCTGACAAAGTCATTAATTGCCCGAGATTTTCTAAGAAAACAAGAACAAATGTTTATATTTGCATTTTGCTAAACTCAACATTTGTTTTAAGCGTTATAATCTAAGGCCTGTGTCTTCAGTCTGGTTACAGTTGGAAGGAAAACAAGGAGAGGGGAAGAAACAGATGATGTGTGGAGGGAGGGTTTTACTTTCTGGGCTTTCAGTGGCTTATAACCATTCGTTATTGTCGATCAAACTTCAGTCCGATCATCTAATGACAAGTCGTGAACAGTATGTGCTGAAAGGAAAACATCTATAAGCAGTATTTATGTACATACTGATGTTGTTGTTGTGCAGGAGATGTTCCAGTAAAATACATTAAAAAAGCGATTTAGAGGGATGTTATTGATTTTTTATTTTTTTTTTGTAATGAGGGACGGATCGACCTGTTCTCACCCCAAACTCACAACGTTCTCATTTTAATGATGCTCCAACTCCCAACAGAAGACTTTTTTTTTTTTTTTATTTCTGCGCCTCCATATATTTTCAGTTCTGATTGTGAGAGCCAAGAGTTACTCTGCAGCTTTGTCCCCAGAGGAGGTGGGAAAGTTTCATGTTGCTGTTTTTTCAGCCTCGTCTCTGAATGCATCGTGTTTGTGTGCCGCTTCAGTATTTCAGCCGAACCTGTAAACGTTTCACTGTTGAACAGAACAGTAAGACATGTATGACACATGTTGTTGTTGTTGGTTGTGTGTGTGTGTGTGTGTGTGTGTGTGTGTGTGTGTGTGTGTGTGTGTGTGTGTGTGTGTGTTTCAGAGGGCTCTCCGTTCAGCTGGTGGCTCGGTGGTCCCGGTGCCGGTCGTGTCCAGACGTACTGGGGCGGAGCTCAGCCGGGCAGCCAGCAGTGCGCCTGCGGCCTGCAGGGCGACTGTGTGGACCCACAACACTACTGCAACTGTGACGCCGACCGCATGGAGTGGTACCGAACCTTTGAGAATAGAACTTTGTCGAGCTGTGCACTTACATTATGTGTCTATCAGTGATCAAACCCAGAGAAATCCACTGGTTTGCGTCACGTTTGGTTGACAGTTGCTACGTCTGGGTAGTCGGCAAACTTTAGATAGATTTAAACTTTAAAACTTGACCTAGTAATTGAGGAGTTGTGTCTGAGTCGCATCCGAGGAATTCTTCATCAGCAGCTTTGCGCCCCGAGCTGGACCATCCGCTGCAGTGGCCCAACTCACTCAGATTTACACTGTTGGGCATTTCTAACAATAACAAAAAGTTTTGATAGAGTGTTGAGGTATGTCTTCATTTCTTTTTTTTTTAAAACAAACATCTGCACAACTGAATGTGCCACAGCTGTGTTGGAGGAAGGTGCAACGTAACATCGACGAGAGGAGCCGCCGGTCCGTCCAACGAAATATGGATTTTATTTTGTAGATAAAGCTAGAATGATGTTTTGGTTAAGAGAAACCAACATAAACAAAAGCAAGGGGAGGAATTGTTATTGTGACTGTTTTTTTAATGCATTTTAGAACAAATCAAAATTCCCTTCATGTGGCGCCAACCTATAACAGAAGATGTCAACATGTAGCTGGAGATGATTTGTTGTATTTTTACGTAATCAAAAGTAAAGAAATTGCATATTTAGAAGTTTTGACCTGCAACTGTGGCAGCCAACAAGTCGCCCGGGATAAATCGAGCAGCGGCGAGAACAAAACTGTTTCAACCTTTCCTGCATGTTGTTAACAATCCTGCCTTTGCTTCACTTCCTTCCTTCTATCTTTTTCCCCCATTTCAAACTGTTTGCGCAACGCCGACTCTATTTTTGCAGACCGGAGCTGCCGCTGCCTCTCCTCAATATTTCATCAGACACACAAAGTGCTGTGTACACTTCTCGCTTCCAGTCCTGGATGTATTTTTATAACACAACTCCTCTATCGCAACCAGGCTAACGGGAGGATTATCTCGCGGGGGCTTGAAGCTGCATGTGGGCGTCAAACGGACAGGTGGTGTTGTGTTTCTGGAGTAGCGGTTTCACAAACTGCCAGGGACGGATGCTGACTGTCAAGATGGTTATAATTTAGGTTTTTTTTTTGGTGGGAGGAATAAATAGGTCCTGGAGAGATTGCAACTATACGATGCAATGTTTACATCAGCTGGTTACGACACGTAATACTGTCACAAGAGTGATGTAAGAGGGAAACACAAGCACAGATACATTTCTGCATGCAGATCATCGTAGTTTGGGATTTGTGAGTGAAGTTTGTTGGTTGATTCTCTTCTTTTTCCTTTTTTCCAGGACTGAAGACTCCGGCCTGCTCACGCACAAGGACAGCCTCCCGGTCCGGTCTCTGGTGCTGGGTGACATCCAGCGGCCCGGGTCAGAGGCCGCCTACAGGGTGGGGCCGCTCCGTTGTCATGGAGACAGTAAGTCAAGTCCTCCAGTTGCCTAGTTACACACGATTTCTGAGACGAGAGAAGACGTCTCGGTATGGAAATGACTGTCGCTGCATGACTGATGAGATCGATACCGCTGTATTAGCACGACAGAAATACCGATTAGCTTAGCATGACAAAAGAGACAGGAAACAGAAGGCGACAGTCGTTTGGCTTCGTCCAAGTCGAGCTATTCCTTTGAAAAGGTCAAACTTTTCTACATTAAACTGTCTTAAAACTGTAACCTCAGTTACACATTTTGTTGAGTTGTGCCCTGACGTCATCCCAAATGTTCAACCAGTGTTCGAACACGTCATTTTGTTAAAAGGTAAAGGTGCGTTTCATTCTGTCGCCTGTCTCTGCAACTTCCAGAGTCAAACTGAACATAAGATGAATAACCTCGTCCGTGATAATGTGCGATGTGTGATCCCACTTGACACTGAGCTCTCTTCGTGATTTTTCTCAGAGAGCTTCTGGAACGCCGCGTTTTTCGACAAGGAGACGTCGTACCTCCACTTCCCCACCTTCCACGGAGAGCTGAGCGCCGACATCTCCTTCCTCTTTAAGACCACGGCCTCCTCCGGCGTGTTCCTGGAGAACCTGGGCATCAAAGACTTCATCCGGATCGAACTGAGCTGTGAGTAGAAGCTGCTGGATGAAGACCGGATCAGATACAGTTTAAGGGGATATGTGCGAGACTTTTAACACATTAATGGATAATGATTGTCAGAGGTGGTGGAAGTCCACTTATTCTTAACTCAAGTAGAAGATACTTGTGTAGAAAAGAAGACTCTGGTAAAAGTAATAAAGTACAGGCTGAAATGGACTCAAAGTATAAAAGTAACTCTCCATCTGAAGGATATTTCTGCCGGTCATTTCTGTGCAACACTAAAACAAACAGTAGGATTTGTCCCAGCTGTCCCTGAACACACCACGAAGATCCTTGCTTGTTGTGTCTCATTCACTGGAAGCCAAATAGCCACATTTTGTGCTGGTGAAGCGTCCCGACTTCGCCCCATTCCACAGTCTTTTTTATTCTTTAAAGTTGTTTTGTCCCGTCTTCGATCGTCCGCCGTGCATTATGTGCTCTGATAGGTTGAAATCAGCCTTGTGATATTGAAGGAGCCAAAAATGAAAAATATCGATATTTCCCCTCATGTGGAAGTAGAAATTTTGGATCATGTTGGTCCTGTGTGTTGATCTGTATGGGACTTGAATGACTGGCGGTCTAATGTCGTATTGAGCGGCTGGTTTGTATGCAGCTTGTGTTGCTCTCGTGTGTGTTTGTTCTGCATTAGGTTGAATCGTTTGTTGTGTTCTCAGATCAATTTCCTTTCCCCACCACCTCCAGCAGACTTCAGCTGAATGCACGTCCTCTGGCCTCTCGTGGGACATTACTGTATTCACAACACAAACAAAATGCATCCACGATGAAATCCATAAAAAAAAAAAAAAAGGGAACAGCTTTATTTTTTAATTTTTTTTCCCCTCCTCTCATTTTTAATTTTACAGCTTTATGAACTCGGAGACGCTTCAGCCGCGACCCTCCATTAATTCCTGTCTCTCATGTAATTCACATATTTATGGGCGCCATAATGTGTCATTTTGATTATGACAGCAATAACCAACAGGGTGTTATTTAGTTTATGGGTGCCATGGAAATGTGGCCGGTGAGAGATGTATGTTTATAGCCTTTCATATACTGTGCCATTTAAAATATAGCTGTAATACCCAACAAGGTGTCCTTGTGCTCATATGGTTCCAACAGTGTCATGGCGGCTGGTACGACGTCCATGTTTATCGGCGGCGGTGGTGTGTGACGGCGTTGTGGATGCCTTGTATCCATTATAAGAAGTCCTTTTGACGCTGTTTTACTTCACTTAACCTTTTTTTTAGTTTGGTTTACTTTGCCGTTCTTTGGTTGTTTTCGGAGGAATTTGTTTTTTCGAAATGAGATTTGAAGGGACAAAGAGAATCTAATACGGGGGACACTGTCGCCTCTCTCTCCTCGGGGAAATCATTGTCTGCGTGGTTGTTCCAAGCTCTGAATACCGATCCTCTGTTGTCGGTTTCCTCGGATCGTTTTGCAACACTGTGGGCTGCGGAGTCTGAGGACAATTTCAAAAATGAAGTTACCGCAGGATGCTGGGGGTTTATTGTTTCATCTTGTCCTGGGCTCCCACAGTAATACGTCCTCACCTTCCACCAGCGCAACATGAAGGATGAGGGTTTGCTTCGCCTTTGCTCTCGTAAATCTTTTGCTGTTGGAGGAGAGAATGGAGAGAGAGAGTGAAGCAGACGACTGGGGAGGAGTGGACACATTCAGAACTGAGCATCAGGCCCGAGGAGCCGGCCGCCGTCCTGATTGTTGCTCAGAGAGAAACTTTATGGCTTCACTCGCTTGTTTGGGTTTTTATATCACTGTTGTTGAGGTTTAAAGCAAACTGAGTGGTCTGCATCGTTTTCAGTTCACATTCAGTATCACTCAAAGTGATTCATCTCCAGAACTGTCACTTGTCCAACATGGACGTCCTGCACAACAGGCACAATAATGTTATTCACACTTCTCAGGTCTTATTGATTGCATCTCGTAAGGACACGGTCAAATGATTAAGTGCAGACATTCCTGCACTTTGGTTTAGTTGTTTGGTTTGTGAATAAAGGATCTCAAAAGGAAAGAATATGCACCACTGCTCGTGTGTGTTTCATGTTGAAGATGAAGATCGTCTTAAGATTCACCACCGATGTTGTGCAACAACACATCAAGACCTGCTGCCAAAAAATACAAATATTTCAGATACTTGTTGCAATTTTACAAAAATAAAGTACAAAAAGGAGTGAAGTTGTCCGTCATAAATGAAAATGTTCCCCACAGAAATGTAAAAGTCTGGAGATCTCATCCCAAAATTTACATTTCGAGTAGGATTTTAAAGGGCTACTCCACCAATTCTATACATTAAAGTGTGTTAATGAGTCTTGCGGAGTGCTACAGCGTCTGATAAATTGCCTCCAGTGATGTCACTCAGAAGTTAAGTTGCATTGTGGGTAATGTAGGCAGCAGGTTTTGAAAAAAGGACGAAAAGTGCGCTGAATGAAAAACGTTGAATGGTTCGTCTGTTTCGATTTGTTTTGAAACCGTCCGTAGTGACTCCAACAGGAGCACAACACAGAGCAGTGGACTTTAAAAACCTGGTTCCTACATTTCCCACAATGCAACTGAACTCATTTTGGACAATACAACATGAAAGTCATGGACTGTACATATACTGTACCTGCACATGTAAGCAGCATGTTACTGCTGTAAAGGCTTGTTTGTGTCTGTATCAGTTTAATCTGTATAAATACTTCATATTTTACTGATAATCATTTATTATATTTAGAGTATATGTCGTCTAACTACAGTGTTCATATGGAAACAGTGAAGTAGAGACTAAAACATCCCCCTCTAACGTGGTGGAGTATAAATAGAAAGACGGATAAAATGTTAATTCTCAAGTTTAGTCCAACTATTTTAAAACTGTACACGTGCAGCGACCTGATTAAATGTACCAGCGGAGGCCCGGAGGCCCAGAATAGAATCAGCACCTGCTTCTACCTGGGAGGTTGGCTGCGTCGCATTTTTCCTTTCACATTGTGAGTTCTTCCACGTAATCGGCACACGCCTTCCTGCCAGACCCCGTAGTCTTTTGTTTGTTGTGATCCTTGGAGAACTGTACCCGGGCTGCTGTAGTTAGAAGCCCTGTTGGCTTTTGTGCTCGTTGTTTTTGCTGTGAAAGAGTAATTAAACCACATTCCAGGGAGCCCTACACACACACACCCCCCCCCCCACATCTGCTTTGTTTTGGTCTCTATACACTCGAGTCCAACAGTACCTGCTTGTTAACGCTCCTGTTCTCTATTCCCACGTGTGGTATTGGCAGGTCTGAGACGGAGAGCAGGAGCTGTGTGGAAACGTGCAGCTCGACAGTGAAGACTTGTACCAGCTCTTTATGTAAAAATACAGATTCCTCCTTCAGCCTCACGTCCTCATTCATGTCAGCGCTGGTTAATTTAGTGGCAGGACTTTAAAAATATTCATTATTTGTCCAAAAGAAGGCGCAAACTATGAATAAGATCAGTATTAAATCTCCATTTTGCTTGAGTTTGACACAACTGTCCCTTTGTTGATCTTGTATTGATTAATTCAAGACGAAAATTGGTTTTGGTTGATTGGCAGGACTGGATTTATTTCCTTGATTAAAATTTGGTTCTGCGGAGGCAAAAGAATTAATCTTCTGTTGTAGCGGTTTAATAAAAGGACTGTATTGTCGGTTTGATTTGTTGTGGATTTTTTAAAAAAAAACACATTGAATTGCGTCTGCTTCATCAGGCAGCCGAGTCTTTGTCTGAGGTTTTGTTTGATGAAGCAGATGGTGGGAATTCAGCGATTTCTTTCTATTTTTCTTTTGACCCACTTTCACCTTCTGTCATCTACATCACTCACCCTCCTTGCTAACCCCTCTGTATCTCCATCAGCCTCCACTCAGGTGGTTTTCTCCTTCGACGTGGGTAACGGCCCGCTGGAGGTTCACGTGGAGTCGAGCGTCCCGCTGAACGACAACCGCTGGCACCGAGTCCGAGCCGAGCGGAACGTCAAGGAGGCGTCGCTCCGACTGGACGAGCTTCCTGCCGCCACGCAGGAGGCTCCAGCCGACGGACACTTCCACCTGCAGCTCAACAGCCAGCTGTTCATCGGTGAGGACGAGATGATCTTTGGGGTTTTTTTTTTTTTGTTTTTATGCTGAGCACGGAGACAGAATCTCTCCACAGTCAGATTGTTGTGTTGCTTTGCTGTTCTCTGTGTGAATTTTGGCCTCATTAGTCTCGGTGCTGCCGGGTTCAAGGCTCCTTCTCGGGTCCGGTGGGACCGAAGCGACAGTCTCTTTCTGCCGCTCCACGTCTCTCAGGCACCGAGTTAAAAAACACACTTAGCCTCGTGTCTCGTATCCTCTTCGTTCTCCAGAGAAGCAGCAGTTCAGTGTTTCAGTCTCTGCAGCTCCTCAAGTCAGCAGCTTGATCACAGAAACTTTTAGTCAGTACATTTTTTATTTTAGTGCCTCGCAGCAGGAAAAACTTCTCAAGTCGCAGGGACAATTTTTGTAAGAATTTGAAACCCTCAGTGTTTTTCATCTACCATCTCTGTCCTGCCTGCTTCACTTCAAGTTACTGGAAGTTACTTTTCTCCAAAGTAATGGAAGTACTTCAACAATTACTGCATCACAAGGGAAAGTACAGCTGTATTAGTTTACAACTGGGACAAGACAACCGTCACATTTGATCAATAATTGTGCTTATTATCAGTGTAGTGGTGGAACCTGTTAATACTCCGAGCCACCAGAGGGCAGCAACGACGACTGATCCTACCTGTGAGCTTCACTTATATTAAACCAGGGGAGAACTGAAACCCAATTATTGGTCGCAGGCCAAAACAAATGATTGTTTTCTGTTGCTAAAATGCAAAAATAGAAGGATTCGTCGACTGACTGACCTGCAGTGAAACATGTTAATCTATCTGTCGTGCTCAGATTATGAAAAATTAAATAGTTAATAATTTCAGGATCATACAGCTTTTGACGCCGGGTGACATTGTAGGATTTGTTATAACACCCATATGATGTTTGATGTGCACGTTAGCCAAGATCTGCCACACTAGTTGTTAAATAAATAAACATATTCAATGAAATATAGTTTCTCCCATTTGTATTAGAAACAAATTGATAATGAAAATCAAGTTCATGTCGCTGAAAGTTTGAATGGTGCTGGAATTTTGTCATCTGTCCAATAAGTAATGAGCCTTTTTTTAACTTTAGTGACTGTAATTGAATCATTTAGATTGTAATTAAGTGGAATTACAGTAATCTGACCCAAATCGCCGTGAAGTGCTAACAACAAAATGAGGTAATACTCCTGAAAACATCCACTAGTCTTACAGAACTTCACAGTACATCCAACCAATCAACACTCGCAGATATGAACTGCAGTGAATTATCAGTGAGTGACTGGTTGTTTCACACGTGCGTCACTGTTTGACTAATTTCCATCCAGTGTCTCCAAGTGCAGAAAAGCCATTTTCACACACTTACGCAGGGGATCCGGAATTTTAGAGATCATTAGCCGTTAGTTCAGGATGTGATCCTACAGATTACCATCAGACTGGGATTAAATCCTCAGACGGAGCTAAAAAAAAACAAAAAAAAACAACTTTTTGTTGCTGTTTTAATGTCGGCTCAGCTGTAATGGATGTAAAAAGATGCTGATTCTAAATATCTATTCTACGGGCCTTCTAGCCCGACTGTGTGAATTCTTCATATACTGAGATCCAATCCCCGAGACAATCCTCTTCCTACAAAGTCTACAAGAAATATTCAGTTTCAAAACACTAAACTGCTGTTGGCCGAACGCCATCAGCTGCTCAGCAGTATTGAGTATATAAAAGTGCTGAGTCGGCGGTTTGTGACCACTGAAAATAATCCTGGTTAATAAATAAAGCGCGCATCAGGGAGCGGTAATATAAAGTGTAGTGTGTGATGTGGTTTCTTTGCAGCGAGGGTTTCTAATTGATTCATTAAGCCGTCGTGTGATTAATCGTCTCTGATACGAGATCCATCGGTCCTGCAGCCGTGTTTATCTTCATCAGCTCAGATTCTGTGTGTGACCCTTCACACACACACACACACACACAAAGAAAATCCATCAGTTATTATCAGGTTTTATCATTCTGCAAATATTACGTGTGTCACTTCATGTCAGTCAACACAAACTGTGGAGGGAAAACAAACCGGCACACAGCGACGAGACTGGATGAAGGCAGCGGAGAGACGGGAGCTGGATGTTGATTGGCTGAGTGTGTTTAGCTGATAATCCGCTCTGAGGTCACCAACAAGCAGCAGCCCGCGTATGTTTACCTCTGAATAACAAGTACAGTCCACTAGTATGAGTCTAATGTAGTTATGACGGCATTCTTTCCCAGAAGAGTTTAGTAACAGATGTTTCATCTTCATCAATATAAAAACATTCATAATCTGTTTCCTGTTTTAGTGACCTTGAGAAAGCCGTTCGGGGGGGAATTGGCTGTTTTCATGAAATGTAAATGTGCACAAGTCCACAATATATTCATAAATAATCATTACTAACAGCTCAGTTTGTGTGCAATCATGAGCCGCAGCACGGCTGTATGAGCTGTAATCCTGCCTGCGAGAAATTCATGTGGAGAAATGTTTACTTTTGTTCGGATTCTTAATCCATGTATGCATTTTCTTGAATAGTCATTCTGTGTTATCACATGCACATTTATGAGCCCACCGCAGATTTATTAGTCCGTCGTATTAGTTGCGTGAATAAATAATACAGTGCCGCTCTCCTCTGTGAATCCATAAGTATTTACGAGCCTTAATTATTCCTTGTACAGATTTATAAGGCGGCGAATCACATTGTTTAGATTAATAACCCATTTTTATGGCCGCGCGTGGATTTATAAACCATAGGATTGGCTGGTTCTTGCCCTGATATGTGCAGGTGTAAAATATCCACACGCAGCAGTTTCAATTGGAGGACTTTTGCATTCATTGCGAGCAGCATTCTGCATTACTTGTTGTGTTGCCTGGTCTGGAAAGATAAGCCGTAGTTTTATTGGCGCTGCATCGGCCTCAGTGTCGGCTGGTATGTTGAGAGATTATTGCTCTGCATCCTGCGAGTTGTGCCGGAGGACGCGGTAATTCCATTTAGTTTGAATAAAAAACCTGCTGTTATTAGACGGGTTCGGGGTTCAAGGTGATTTTATTGTCGTTACTCCGCACAAGACGGCATCCACAGGTGTCGAGGCATATAAACATGTATACATGAAGCATGAATACACTCAGGAAATAATTCTGTTGTATTTAAATTTTTTATCTTGCTGAATGTTTGATCCACTTCTCATCCTGCGTGAACCTGATCCTTGTTTGATCAACCTGAGTCCAAGCTTTTCCATTTCATTTTCCTCTGGCTGGATGTTAGCTGTAGGAGCAGTGCATAGCCAAGAGGAGGAGTGCAAATAATGTGGAAGGTCATTCAAGACATTCTGGTTTGGAGAATTTTCCTCGACAGAGTCTGAAATCACACCAGCAGCTCTGTGACTCTGTGATGCTTAATGCTAAATGCTAACACGGCTCACAATGACAGTGCTGACAAACTGAGATTGAGCAAGTATAACATTTAGCATATTAAGATGTTAATATTGGCAAACTGAGAAAAGCTCCTGGAACCAAAAGTGAGTCAAGTTGAAATGAGGATGAAGTTCTGCTCAGCTTGATTGCAGCGTCTTGTTTTGCAGTGAGATCTTGACGATGACGACTTTAGATTAACTGTATTAGTCGCAGCATTAATCTGCTCTCTGGTCATTGTGTCTGGTCTGTGTTTCGTTGTGTAAACGCTTTCTGAAACTCCTCACATTATTTTTCTGAGCCGGCAGGTCGAGGTCCTTTGTGTTTCGAGCCGCTCGCTTTGCCTTTGATGATGTTCTTGATCTCAATTTAACTAATTGTTTTTCCATTCGCTCTTGTTCCGTTTGCTCCATCAGCATGCTCTCGCAGCAGGACCTCGAGTGGAGCGGCTGTAATCATTATAGTTAGAGCTGAGGTTGAAATTCGCGCTGATCCTGAAGGTCTCATTGATGGCTCTGCTCGTTTGGTCAGAGTTTTGGCTTCTTTGATCTTTGCTTTTAATCATTAAGTCCACAGATCCCTTATTATGCCTTTTTATAAATGATCTTACCTTCCCAGACGTGATTCCTCCCAGAACTTTGTTTTTTAATTCATCGTGTTTGTCTGAGCTGAGGCAGAACAGCTGGATGTTTCAGCTGAAACAGTCACTAGTCCTGCGTTTCTACACAACATCATGCCAGAGCAGCAGTCAATCATTGGTGGCTTTATCGGAAACTGCCGTCTCTCCCAAACCCAATCAGCGGAGAGAATCGTTAACTTATTTATGGTTAAGCGTACTTAGCTAACGCTGCAAGTTTCTTTAGATTTAGGCTCTGAAACAACCTGCAGTTAGAGATTTTTAAGCCAAATCATGACGATTTCCTGTTTGTTGCAAAATGTACTGATGTCTCCTTCAAAAACATCTGGTTCTGTCTCCACAAACACAGCTGGAAACGGTTACAAATGCCTGAATGCAGACTCAAAGTGGTTCCCTGTTCAGCAGCCTCATTATTTATATCGTTTTGTATAAAATCCCAACAATTTTACCTTCTAGCTCAAAAGGTTTTTGTATATATACCAAAACACTGATCACTGAAGATGCACAATGAGGATTTGGAGCTCTAATCTTCTACTCTGCTCCAAATCCCACTCTTGATATCTGATCTTTGTCAGGAACACGTCAAATAAGTTAACAAGATGTGGTCAAAATGTTTTGAGGATCAGCTTCTGGTATATTGTAACTCTGAGCTTAATTAAAGTATTCTTCTCTTCTGTGACATTTCTCAAACTCGGCACTGTAGTTGCTTTTGTGAAGTCTACCCAGTTCTGTGATTTACAGCATTCACAGAGCGCATAAAAGAGGGACTAAGCCGAGCTCTGTGATTTATTGAAGAGAAAAGCTGCTGCTGCTGAACGAGTCGCGAGTTGTCAGCTTTGAAGGCTGACAGCGTAGCGCCGGCACATCTGAACTCTGAGGACAAAAACACTTTCAATCCCTGATCATTGCAGAAATGTACCGAATGCATTTTCTTCCATTTGCTGAAATATTGTAAATCCTACATTGTTCACATCCATGTTTACTTGCGAGCAGTCTATTTTCCCCCGCAGCCTTTGTTGGCTCCTGTCTTTGTCTTACCACAACCAGCTGTCATTGAGAAGAACACTGCTTGGTTAGATTGTAACCTTGGTTCTCTGAGTGCAGAGATTCACTCACAAAAGCACTTTTGTGAAACCTGCATGAGTAATTTACAGTTTTGTATCAGCGCGTTGCGAGGGACCAGGCAGAACGCCGCGATTTAATTCGTTTGAAAAGCCGATGGTGCTGCTGTAAACGTAGGAAGTCGACAGCTGAGAGCAAAGTGCCGGTCTGCGTCTGTCGATCCCTGATTTGTGTAGAAATGACGGTCGGGTTTGTTACTTTTGTTGTGCCATTTCATATAAGTGCTTTCAGTTTACGTGTGTGCAAAAGGTGGACATTCTTGACACAGTTTCCTCAGGTATGTAGCTGTTGTAAAAAATCTGAAGAATTGCACTCGGGGTGGAGTCGGTGCATGGAAAGGTGATGGAGTGCAAGAAAACCTTTCTGCTGCACACAGAAAGCCGACACCATGACCAGACACCCGGCCTGACAGCAGCTCGGCGAGGCATTCAGACAGTTTGAATGATGCTGCACGGACGGACCGCGAGACAGCCGATGAAAGTTGTGCCCCTGATTCAGTTTTCCACCTCCAGCTCGTTGCCTCATTGGCGTTTCATCGTTGTGTCACTTTATAAGAAGAGCGCCGACAGTCAGAAGCTGGCGGGGGAGCAGAGGCGACGTGTGGATTCACTGTAGATGACGAGGAGGAGAAATGAACAACCGGGGAGAAAGAAAACATACAGACTTGTTGACACACAAATTAATGTGTGTTTCATCTTTGTTCGGGGTGTGTTAGCTGTGATTCCTTCAGGTTCTGATGCTGATTTTTGGGACAGTAGAGCAAAGTTGTCATGCAAAAATAATAATACGCCATGCAATGTTTCTATGTTTGCAGGAGGCACAGCGTCCAGGCAGAAGGGCTTCCGGGGCTGCATTCGCTCTCTGCAGCTGAACGGCGTCACCCTGGACCTGGAGGAGCGGGCCAGGATCACACCTGGGGTCCGACCCGGCTGTCCGGGTCACTGCAGCAGCTACGGCTCGTTCTGCCAGAACCGGGGCCGCTGTGTGGAGAGAGTCAACGGCTTCCACTGCGACTGCGGCCTGTCGGCGTACACTGGAGTCTTCTGCAACACAGGTAACACACACAAAGACCAGAGAGGTGAAGGCGAGTCATACAGCCAGCGAGTGTTTTCATGTACAAACACGTTTCCTCACCAGGAGGTTTGACACAAGTGCCCATTCATGATACACTGTTTTGAGGAAAGTTTTGATTGGATCTTTTGAGTAAAAAGTTCTCAAGGTCTTCAAGAAGCTGAAGCCATTAAAAAAAAGGGTTTATTCCATCATTTCTTTGCTCTTTAGCTCAGAACAACATTGATGGTGACGCTTGTGATTCCTTCAGCAGGAGAATGGAAGAGCAGGAAATTGTCAGGAAAGAGTCCTTCACTCTGCAGATGAACCCTGAACATCTGCGTCTTAATAAGCCATTTAATGCGTAACTTCTGTTTGACTGTAATAGGATGTGTTATCATAATGTCCTTTACAAAACTCAAAGGCTGGAAATACAAATGCAAGAAAAAAAAAAACACGGGATGAGGAGGAGAGTTCAGAGTGTGTGGGTGTTTCTCTGCAGCTTTCTAAAGGTTAAGAATCTGTACATCGTCCCAGCGAACCTTTTACTGACTAAACACTCATCAGGAAGCACTTAGCTTCCATGTGGCATCAAAGGTTTCATGCAAATAAGTGTCCGTTTGAAGTGTTGGAGTCTATTTTAGTCTCCGTTTGATGTTTAATTCATTGCCCTCATAGCGCGTCATCACATTTAAACTTTGTGTCTTAGTTCGATAACTAAGAGGACTCTCTCCGGCCTCAGATCCACCGCTGGGATCTGCTGGAAGAACTGCACGACCGGAGCTGCGATTCAGCTCAGGGAGCAGAGACGCACTTATCAAACATTGTCTTCTGTAATAAGTACGCAGGGTTTGTGCCGGAGTTTTGAGGAACAGCCTCGTGTGATCATCTCAGAGTTGTTTAGATGCCGCAGATATCCTATCGAGCTAAATTACCAGGAGCAATTCATCCTGTGTTTGAAAGTGGAGAGAAAAAAAAAAAAAAGTTATTGTAAAATGTATGAATTGTTCTCTGCCGGAGGAACAATTGTTCTCCTCCCGGTATTATTGAACAATTATTCCACTGGAGGAAGGAAAGAAAAAAAAAAAAAAAACACAGAAAAGGGACGCTGCAAATTGAAATAAATGTTCATGTGGGATAAAAAGTCGATTCATTCCACTTCCAAGGAATCCATCAGTGAAGCTAAACTAAAGTAATTAACGCCGGCAAATTACTTCGCTGCTATTCGAGCAATTTAAATCCTGCAGAGTTTGAGTTCTGAAAATAGTTTGGAAATTTAGAATAGCAAAGACAATATTATGAACAATTAAAGGGCAATTCCAAATAGTATACATGGTGTTTTTGCAGCTAAGTACTATTTAATATTTGATTAAAAAGTAGTTTACTTCCTTTTGTGGCACCAGAAGAAGCTGTATGCAATCTGATAAAATGCCTCCAGTGATGTCACTCAGTGTGTGTTGCATTGTGGGTAATGTAGGCACCAGGTTCTGAAGTGGAAGAAGAATGTGTGGAATAACAAAAGGTGATATCTCTATTAGACTCATTAGGGACAGTTTAAAACAAATGATCAAAATCACTACAGCAGAACGTTACAGGAGTGCCTACGTTACCCACAATGCAACTTAGCCCATGAGTGACATCACTGGAGGCAATATATCAGAATACATGCTTCTTCATCTAGTGACATAAGAAGCTTTATACTACGTTTTCTCTCCACGTATGCAGTCGTACTCCCTGAGTCTTGTTAATACACTTTATTATTTAAAATTGGAGAAGTCAGACTCTAAACAAATACTGGGCAGAGTAAACTGTAGCTGCCGTTAGCTAGTTAGCTCAGTTAACCGTGCAGCTAGCGGTCACATTAGTTGACTCCACCACGACTGAGCTCGGAGCACCGGGGGACATAGATGTTTTTTACCACTAGTAATATGTCTGGATGTCCACCTCATTTATTATAATTAAATGGCAGTGACTCATCCTCTGAAAACATCACAAGCCTCCATTTATTTAAGGATCAGGAGGTTTAAATGTGTTTGTAGTCTGCAGGAATCAATTAGATTGCAGCTTTGTGATTTTTTTTTTCTTAAAGTTAGCGTTACGTTTGATGTCTGAAAACAACGAGGCCAAACTGGAGAAACAAACTGCACCATGTTCCATCTTTGAAATGTTCCTCTCTGTTCCTAATATCAGCAAATTAAAAAAAACCTCGTGTGGCCGTCTTCTCTTCCTCCAGAGGTGTCGGCCAGCTTCAAGTCGGACACCTCCGTCAGCTACACCTTCAAGGAGCCGTACGAGCTGAGCAGGAACAGCAGCGCTCTGCCGTCCTCCATCTACTCGGACACGACGCTGAGAGGAGAGAACGTCTCCCTGAGCTTCAGGACCAACCAGAGTCCGGCCGTGCTGTTCTACGTCAGCTCGTACTACAGAGAGCACCTGGCCCTGCTCATCAACAAGCACGGTGAGCAGGCTTTTATTTTGAAGGAGCTTGTTTGTTCACCTAATGAAAAAGCAGCGTTTAAACACCTTTTCAGGTTTATCTCCTTTCATTCGCAGTCTTATTTCACCCTCTTTATCGCCTTTTTCTAAATTCTTACTCATCCTATCCCTCCCTGACATTTTTCTTGCTTTATTCTTGGTTCTCTTTATTTTTTTTAACATTATTCCGTCCTCAGCTTCAAATCCTAATTCACAAATCGTGTTTTTGAAATTCTCCCTCCCTCATTTTTTTTTCTCTCACTTACCTTCCTTTAGTTTCCTCCCCTCCTCCTCTTATCCCTGTCATCTTCTCCTGATTCTTCCTCCTCCTCCTCTCCTTCCTCCTCTTCCTCCTCCTCCCGCTGTGCTCGGCAGCTTTACCAGATCCATCAGGATCTGTCAGATCTTTCCTCTCTCTGGTTTCACCCCGTCAGCCTCTGTTGCCTTTTAATCCGTCCAGCCTGGCCGGCCATTATGTTTTGTCTCAGGCTGTAGAAAAAGAAATGGTCTTCACTGGTCTTATCACTGAGACCTGATGTGGAGGTAAAGTTCGGTGTGCTGCTGAATAAAAACTTGCTGATGTGTTTTATCAACTTTTGTATGAAATAATTATGTTGTGAAAATTTGGCTTTTAAGCGTAGAAGGAGGCACTTGAAGGCACAAAAGTGACATTTTCAGCATCCGGGAGTCCAATAAAAATCAGCACTTTGCAGCTAGATTAGGTGTAAATGGATTTTTTTTCTCTCTCTCTGCTGTTAATGAGTCAGAGGAAGCTGATGGACAGCAGGACATTAAGGTTTTCATGCTGACCGTGGAGTCGTCAGGTAAACGCACTTATGCTGAAGTGTCCAATTAAAATCCCTGAGAGCTTTTTCCTCTTGTTAGCCTCATTTCTTCTTTTTATTTTCACCCTCTGCCAAAGTGAAAACCTCCTCAGCCAAAACACGGCAATTCTCCGTCAGTCACTTAAGGCCTTTTCTCAAGAACACACCATTTACTGCCAGAAACAATCGGCTACATAGACGAGGAATACAGCTTTGTTATAAAAAGAACATGAAATGGTCTTTATGGGAGTAATTACTATCCCTAAAAAAGTAAAATAAATGTTAATATGTATGCATTTGAAGGACAAGGCGTTGTATAAGTCTTCAAAGCCCAAAGACACCACAGGGCTTTTTATTAAATCTGCTCTTAAGCCTCACAATATTAGTAAAATTAATTAGATTTGGGGTTGTGGCATTGATGGGGAATTACGAGCTAATCCTCTTAATATGGAAAGCTTTATTGACTCAGATACTCATCATTCAGATTAATCACCGGAGGTGAAAAATACATCCTTCAAGAAAAAAAAAAGAAGAGGGTAAGATAAGAGGAGACGACCCGGATGTTTACATCGAGAGGAAAAAGTTTGAATTGGAAAAACTTTGTGCGTGCGTGTCTGCGTGTGTGAAGATAAGCTGGAGGTGAGATACAAGCTGGACGGCGGCAGAGACGCCGAGGTGCTGAGAAGCAGAGCGAGGAGCCTCTCCGACGGACAGCTGCACACCGTCACCATCAGGAGACTGTCGGACTCCGTGTCTCTGCAGGTAACACATGCACTTACTGGTACGGAGAGCTGAATACATGATATTATACCTTATGACATTAACAAAAGCCTTTTAAAAAATGACTGGCTGTCCTGTTAGAATCTTCCTGCTACTTTCAAAGTAAAAGCCACATGTAGTTTGCAGGGTTTCCATCGTGCTGTCGCTGTGCAGGCTTTAGAAAACTCGCTGTGGCACCACGAGGAAGAGCCGGTCGTCCGCTGATTGAAGGGTTGGTGGTTCGATCCACTCATCACAATGTCCACATGTCAAAGTGTCCTTCAGCAAGATACCGAACCCTGAATGATTGCAGCCATGACCGATTCAAACAGACATGATCCTCCAGACCGGATGCGTGTCGTCTTACACCTTGTTTGTCAGGAACAGTAATCTCTCTTACTCAGGCTCAGTTGCAGGTGCACAAGGTTGTAAATGCACTCCGGAAACCATCTGTGCTCCATAAAATCTGTCTTTAAAAAGAGTTTTTAGTGGCGTACCCCTTCATCGAGTGGCAGCTGGAGTCAGTTTGAGTTGATAAATATATTCCAACACTTTCCATCCAGTTTAAAGTGAGAAAATAAAATATAACCACTCAAGTTTTTCCATCCATGCACTCGGTAGTTTCTTCCTTTTTACCACTAAAACAGCTGTTAATGTTTGATTGGTCGCTTATATTCTGCCATAGATAGACGCAGCTTCTGTTGTATGATTTGTAATATCAGTGCACGGTGGAGCACGGGCTGCTGATGTTGATCTATAAAGCGCCGCTGGTGAACCAGACGATGAAGCATTTTACTTGATGCTTTGATTAATTTTCAAAGTTGTGAACAAATTGCAAGCGTCCATGCTTTCATAAACTTATCAGTTATATAACAAACAGCATTGTGGTTGCAGGATTGCCACAGTAAATCACAGCAAGTTAGATTTTTGTGCTCAGATGTCACACAGGATCTCTTTCCAGGAATCTTCACCTGCTGCAACAAGAAAGTAAACATCAAACATTTGTGTGACCATTTGTCACAAATGCTTCTTTAAAAATATTTCTTCTCTCCTTTGAGATAATTAGTTGTTTGCCGTCACTAAAGATGGTACAGAAGTGTTTGAATACTGTAATTGATAATCTGACAGACACACTTTGTGCATCAGGTGTGGGTGTAATTCAAATCAGTACAAGGTGGGGAACTAACAGAGTCCTTTAATTCAGTCGTGCCAGTGTCGCTCCTCTCCATGATAAAGACTCAGTGATGACAGCGGCACTAAACTTCACAACAGAAGAGCGTCAGATGAAAAATGAATCATCTTAATCGTATGTGGATCTACTGAATGTCGTATCTTGTTAACAGCGGCCCCGGATGATGTGAGGTTCACGTCGTCTCCCCAGCAGACACCTGTCTGAACGTCCGTATAATTATCGTCACCCTGAGATGAAGTGCAAGGTGACCTCGTCGTGCAGCCTCCCGATTCACCGCGTTGTTGAGGCTCCGGTGAAATATGAGCTGCGTCTCATCGTGCCAGTTTCCATCACCTTGAATCATTATATCTTTTTAACGACGGGGACATCAGGTGAACCTCGATGAAGAGTTTGGCCAGCAGCCTACAGACTCCATGCTAGTCTCACAGGTGGACAGGATCGTGTCCTCCTCGCTGAGCAGATGTCCGGTTGAAGAATCACTCACCGAAGTCTCGCTGACTCGGGGCTACGAAACACACACCATGTCCTCCGTTTTTATAATAATGTTATTATGTTTTTACTCCGGGGGGATTCCTGTTGATCTCACAGCGCGCTCCAGTTAGTCGACCGTGTTCAGAGAAAAAAAACAAAAAAACACTCCAACTGAAATAAATCATGTTGATATAAAGCAAAGAGACTTTTTACCTGAGAAGAGGACTGCAGCCTCTCCACCTGCTCGTTCATAGGTGTGTGTGTGTGTGATGGTTTACTTAATAGAAGGAAACCATTTATTTGGTCCCAACAAATGTGCATTTGACCCACTTATTCCACTCAATTCAGCTCTGCAACAGATGTTTCTGACACGTTTTATGCTCAGAGGTGAAACGGTCTGTTTTACGTGCTCGTGGCCTCGATCACTGATATGTTTTGAAAGTTATTCTCGGCAAACTCTCCCTATTTCCTTCTTTTCTCTTTTAAACTTGAAATGTGGAAATCACACACTCTTCTTTCTCTTGACGTTTTGTGATTCATTGCTGCCAAAGTCTGAACTGAATTGGGGAAATAAACAAATCCACAGTCTGAACTTCAACTTCAGAATATCGTAGCACTGAACAGCTTTTAATCTGTGGTGAGTTGTGATTTTTTCCTGCTGTTACTTTACTGAAATTTAGTTCCTGTCATTCTTGGCCAGGTCTCCCTTTTAAAAGATGATATCGGATCTCAAAGAGACCAATCTGGTAAAATAAGGGCTCAATAAAATACTACAGAGCCAAAGACAAACAAGAGTTTCATGTCAAGTGATCAATTTAAAGTATTTAACCCAAAAGAACCCAGAACCATTTTAGGACCTTTAAAAAAGTAGGACATTTAAAAAGATTTGAGGACAATTCAAAAGTAAAATCAAGTTAAATATTACACTGCAATGTATTCTCTCTTCACTTGTTTGTATTAAATAGTGTTTAAATGTTCAGGCTTCCTTCTGTTTTGACTCTCGTCTCTGTGAAGCCTCACCGTGAGACCGTCTGTAGAGAAGCCCTCATTAAAATTATCTCCAGTCGAGAGTTTCACCGCGAGTGACGATGTTTATCACTGAAAGTATGGACTCGAGTCTCCCGCTGAGATGAAACATCAAGGGGAGAAGCTGAGCACACTTCTAAAAATATATCTTCAGAAAAATGGAGATCACGACAGGTTTTGACTTCTAAATAATGAAAACTGTCGCAGAAGTCAAACCAACAGCCGTTTAAAAAGTTGCTCTTCCCGTTTAAATTGTCTCGTGAGGCGACAAAGAAAGTTTTACCTGCAATTAATGAGACAAAACGTTCGTCTGTTGCAGGTCGACCAGAATCCCAGAGAAGACTTCAACCTGACGTCTGACGGAGAATTCAACGCCGTCAAGTCGCTGGTTCTGGGCAAAGTGCACGGTGAGTGAAGAGGCCGGCGGCGCCGACGTGTTCGGCCTCATCTGACATTTATTTTAGAACCAGAGAGTAAACATGCTGAGCCAAGTTTCAAACAGAAGAACTGGCTCAGAAGATGGTGAAGATGTTTTCAGCCACATGATGTACACGTTCTTGTGTCATAATTTAAACGGCGGCTCCAGATCATCATGTGAGCAGTGAAAACCCAGTCATTATCTTCTCACCTTCATGCTGAAGTTTCTTGGACCACCAAATATTTCTGGAGCTTCACAGGAAAACGGCGTTGCAAAATTCTTCTGAAACTGAATTAGATGTCTGGACTCAAATTTCCATCTTCAGTGGGGAAGAAGGTAATGACTATTTTCATTTTAGGGAGGAACTTTGGTCGTTACAAATGCATGATCCTGGTTACTCAGTACATTTGATGTATTGTTGAGTGAGTCAGCTCTCCACCTCCTCGGTCCTGTTACCGAGGTGAACAGGAGTCCATTTAATTGATGCTTTACTGCAAAGCGTCGCCAAACCAGGTTGTTTTCGTGCCATGCTTTATCCATTTAACTGTGTAGTCCTGGACAGGGACCTGTAACAGAGCCGGGGCCAGACAGTAATTGGCTCCGTCATGGCTCCATCAGAGAGGGACTGAGATGTAAGCCGTTAATAACACGAGGGGCTGAGAGGCTTCAGGCTGCCGTCACGGCTCTGTGATAAGACAGAGGACACAGAAACTGCACCGTCGATTTGGAAAAAAAAAAAAAAAAGGAAACACACCAGCTAGCAGTGAGACGCGAGTCAGCTCTTTAAAATGGCTGTACGAGTCAGTACGAGCAAGTGATGGCGAGGAGGAAGATGGCGACGGCGTTTTTTAATTCTCTGGTGTTTCCTGTTTAAGTGGCTCTTTATTGGAATCTAACAGCAGTTTTTTGTTGTCATGTCTCGTGTGAGAGCTCAGCAGCGCCGTTATTGTCTATTTTATGTAAAACATTTCAATTTAATTGGATTCCACAACTATTTTTCCTTTGATTGAATTCACAAGGCCTTTGGTTGTCTCAGGCTGACTGATGCTACAGGAGGCTGTTATTTTAAAATCAGCGCTCAAACACATCTTTTAGGCACAGAAGTGATCAAAACTAAACTCAGTTACTTTCAAAACAAAGACCTTCAGTCATCCCTATCTGTTGGAGAATAAAAGCAGTTAAATTCATAATAAAACTGAAGTCAGATCAGGATCAGAAAAGCTGAAGGAAAGTGGATTTTTCTGTCGTTTTCCTGCCAACCCCGTCATCCATCAGCCTAACTAATGGACCTGGAAGGAATACAGAGAGACGGAGAGGGAGGTGATGGAGTAACGAGTGTCTCGGCTGAGAGGAGCTTACAGGCGGCTGTAATGTTTCCTGCCGCTCTCAACATGCAGATGTGTCGTGGTAAAAAAAAAAAAAAAAGCCACCTCTCGTGTTATTGATGCAGCTGTTTATGGCGGTGATGTCAGCGCTCACTGCTGCTGTTTACACGGCCGTGAACGAGTGGAGGTGAAGGATGAGCTGATGGGACTTGAGTCAATAAAGTGAACAGATAGAGGTGAGAGTGCACATCTGTCTGGAGGAGCGATGGACGCAGACAGGAAGCGGAGACATTGACGGTCTGCCTGTTCGGCTCTCTGATTGGATGTTGATGAGAACTATGGATCCTGACGTGATGTCAGCTTGTCTCCTCCTGCTGCCGCCTTCAGTGGAGTAAACAAACCAGGAGTCAACAGCATTGTACTCAGCATAATGAATGACTGACATGTTTACAGGAGCTCAATCCGATCAGGTCAATGTACTGCCACCAGATGTTCCCCTAATGGGGGATAAGAGGGAGAATCAGTTAGAGAAACAGGTGTGTATTGAGTTCAGGTGAGGCAGAGGTGATGAGGGGGGTCATCAGTTAGAAACATCACAGTTTCAAAAGGCTCCTGACTCGGAGTTTCATTTAGCAAGTCTGATTAAGGGAACTCTGCCAAGGTGAGAGTGAAGAGGAGCATTTGTGGTAATTGTGGCAGCAGCAGCAGCAGCAAACCGTGAATCTCTCTGTCCGTCACCGTCTTCCTACAGCGTCTGATGATTTGGATCCAGACTTGGCCCGGCTGGGGTCTCTGGGTTTCACCGGCTGTCTGTCGGTGGTCAGCTTCAACTCCATCAGCCCTCTGAAAGCCGCCCTGCTCCACCCGGACACCAGCCCCGTCATCATCACCGGGCCGCTGGCTCGGTCAAACTGCGGCTCCTCGGCTTCAGCCAATCCCTACGCAGCGGAGAACACGCACCACCTGTCAGGTAGGAGACGGGGGGAGGGAACCGAGTTAGAGACTTAAAACACTAGAAGCTCAGAGAAATGGATGACGGCAGTAGCTGAGTCTGGAGATATTTTCCAAATGTTGTCATTTCTGTCAGATGAAGTCATTAAAGTATCTTTGGTCAGCTCGTCAGGCCTGAAGCTTTATGATGTAGCGCGACAGGCTGCACCGCTCAGCTCACTCAGATCGCACACTAATGGCTGATGTGTAGCTGAACAAAGACTCTCATCTGACCGTGAGAGTGGTCGGAAGCTGTCAGTTGTCATGGAAATCACAAGATCTTAAAATAATAATAAAAAACAGGAACAGATGTCGAGACGTCACTGTAGTTAACGATCCCTGAGAAGGGAAGTGAGGAAACAACTCCAGTGATCCATTTTCTAAGTCTGATCAAAAGTTGTGTGTTTATGACTTAAGAAAAAAGGTGAATTATAGGATGATGTTAACTTCTAGTCCTGTTGAGATCCTGGTGTATTGTAGTAATGTGCATCTCCCGTCGTTTCTCTGTGTCTTCGTGACAAACCCGCATGAAAGCTGCTTTTCCAGCTCATTAATCACAAACTGTATTCTTCCTTGTTTTTCTTCTGGGAGTCTAATGACGGTGCTGAAATTAATTTGGACCACAGAGGGAAAGTTTCCTGTGGGATTTGTTTCCTCTGGGCTCGTTCTCTTCCATGTACTGATGCTTTATTAATCTGGAGTGAATCTGAATGATGTCCTGATTTTGTCTTTTTCTGATCTGACATGTTTAATTTCTGTCAATTTTCTATCATTCCCTCTTTTTCCACGTGTCGCTTTGTTTCTTGGTACTCTCCTGGTTTCTCACTTTAATCATCTTTCCCCCCCCGTCTTCTTTCTTCCTCTCCTCCACCACTTTCCTCTTTCTCTCTGCTGTAGACCGGTCTGGTTCAGTGGGTTCAGGTCAACCTTTAGTCAATGCCATCAGGACTGACTCTGCTCTGATTGGAGGTACTGAACCTTTTCACCCTGTTGCACTTTACTGAAATAGAAATGTCTCATCTCGTTCTACCAGGATATTTCTTTTTGGTACGCCTCTCTTTGACAAATCATTTCTCGAGCCGGTCCGCCTGATATCCATCTATCAAATAACATTAAAAACAAAAACAAAAAAAACAAAACAAAACAAAAAAAACGCATTTGTGTGGATGTTTTGAACTGATAAAAGATCCGGTCTAAAAAAAAAAAAAAAGGTTTCACATCACCTTTGCTCAAGTTGCGGACAGATGTTGAGCTCCAAGAAAGAGTAAAGTGATGTGCCAGACGAGAGTCCATTTAAAACTTTGTTGCTCTGCCAGCACAGATTGATTCAAAGTGAAGACTGAAAAGGTTCAATCTATAATCGTGCGGATAGAAAAGGGTGAGACACAGAAAAGTCATTTAAAACTGTCCATTAAACCGGCCTGACTCCGTCTCTGTGCACAAAAGGGCAGCTCACCTAATTAAACCGGCGCGGGGATGAGTTGCTGATGGGAAAACTTTTTTTTTTTTGCCGTTATCTTAAAAAAAAAAAAGTCTTTTCCTTTTTTTAAATGTAATGTGGAAATAAATTGATTTCAGAAGTATTTCAGAATTCCAATTAAAATGGAACCTGCCCTCATATTTCCCAAATGTGCTCAACGGAGCAGAAACGCCTGATAGATTCAGAAGATTTACGACGGTGTGAAATGTACTTGAGTCAGATTAGTTCAGCGTGGAGGCAGCATGTTTTTGTTCTGATTTGGGAGTCGATCCTTTAGAAGGTTCATGCATATTGAAACCTAAAGAAAGGATAATTATCCGATATGATGGCATTTTTATCTCTTTAAATTCCTCCTCCCTCGCAGGCCTCATAGCGGTGGTGATCTTTGTGGTCGTGACCGGCCTGGCGATAACGGCCAGATTCCTCTACCGGAGAAAAGAGACGTACCGAAACCAGGAAGTGAAGGGAGTCAATCAGGACGACAGCCCGGATTTCCCGTTCAACAACCAGGCCGACCCTCAGAACGCCTCCAGTGAAAACCCAAAGGAGTATTTCATTTGATGTCCCGATGAACTGGAGGGTGCAGACGGGGGGGGAGGGGTGGCGTCCTGTCAGGCCTCAGGACTTCACGCTGCACTCAGAGCCTTCAGAGACTTCGCCGGCTGCAGCGGCTCCACAGCATGTGGAGGCAAATAAGAACAATTCACGCAGTGTTGTCTTTCTGTTGCTTTACTATACATTGTGAATATACTGATACAAAAACAGGCAACAGCGTTGGACTTTATGAGATGTTGATATCCTTGTTACAACTGTAAATACCCCCCCCCAAAAAAAAAAAAAAAAAATTTAATTAATGTCTTTGTAACGATCTCTGGCTAACGTCACTTTGTCATATTGAAATGTTGGAAGTAATGGAGTGTTTTTTTCAAAAAAGGTGGATCAGTGGGGGAGAAGTGAAGCTACGCCGTCTCGTGGGCGGGTTTCTCTTGGAGAGAGACGGGTGATCGTATGCACAGACAGCTGACAAGTAGAAACAGGCAGGAAGGTGTTTTATGTTGATCTCAGTCAGCAGGCGTTTGGTTGTGATTATCTGATTTCTCCCACCTTGTTCAAAGTCGACCTTCAAAACTCAAAACATCCTCAACTTCTGAAAACCTTCTGACCATCGCACCTTAAAAAGTGGAAGCTTAAACCTTTAACGAGAGGGGATTAACATGTCGCGTAAGGAAATAAGATATGAACTCGTATATTCAAATTTATCAGCTATGCTGTAGGAGTAAACAGATGTAAACAAAACCAGGAGACAAAATGAGAAGGTCGTCTCCAGGCAAGTTTGTAATTGTTCATGCACGACAGCGAGCATCGGCCATGTTGCATGTTGCCCGGAGACGACAAAGAAATGCAATGTTTATAATGCACGCAGCACATCAGTCACGATCAGAGCTGGGTGTTTGCTACATCCGATTCACAAAAGACAAGAAAAACCTCAGGAAGTCTTTTTTTTTTGCAGTTTCTGTAAAATTCTAATGCGATTTTCTTCAAACTGCTTCATGGAAACACAGCTAGCGTCTAGAAACATCACTCCAAATAAATGATAGTCAGAAATAGTTTGTTTTCAGTGCAGCCAAACTGACTCAGGTGGATCTGAGCGATTTGGGTGGCAGAGGATCTGTTCTGGCTTCTGACCGGGTGCTTTAGTTTCAGGTTTGCTGTTGATGTTGTGAATGTATGGAGTTGCTTCTTGAAACCTGGTGGGTGAAGTTTACGCAAAAAAAGCCAGATTTTTCCCACCTGGATCATCACTGACCTTTTCATAAAATAGTTTTAAGTAATCGTACGATGATGCCGTATGAATGGTGGCAGCAGAGTCCGAGCTAGTGCTGATGCCCTCGTTTGTTTTTGCCTTCATGCTTCGCATTTTGACGACGCATGCAGCGGTGCGACTCTGTGGTGGCTGTTGTTGCCAGATTGGATGTTTTCCCCGCTTCATATTAAGGCCTGTTTACGGTGTGTGTTAGCCGGATTTTCACCTGGAAGGCTCGATGGAAATCTGGCACTCTTGAACGAAATTAAACTGCGCGAGAGAGAGAGAGAGAGAGAGCGCCGTTAACGCCATCAGGCAGAAATACAGAACGTTCAGTTCATGTTTGCCCAATATATGAACAAGTTTATGAACATTCATTCAGGCACAACACTGCACTTTAGTTTACAATCCAGGGTTCAAGAAGAAGCGACGGAGCGAACGTCAACAGGAAAACTGGACTAAATGAACCTTCACGGCCGCACACATCAGCTCTGAAGCTCACACAAATGTTTAAACTATTTCAAAGTTGATTCTTGAGTAACGCAGACTCAGAGAAGTTTCCAATCAGAAGAAGTTTCTCACTGAAACTCCACCAGAGTGACTTCTGCTCTTCAAATCATTCAAACTTTGATTAAGTTGAGTGTGAATGTTTCCTGCAGTGAAGGTTCGAGATATTGGCGCCATGATTAAGGCAGCGCAGGGAAGACTCCGGCGTTCAGTTTCCTCTTTCCGTCTTTGATTTCTAAATTTGGTGACTTGGGCGGGAAACCCGGTCTGATCCTCTAACTTTGATCGCTTCCATCACATGGATGGTTCTCCACGTTCTGATCACCGTGCTTTTTCTTTATTCCCCCACGTAAAGAAAGTTTCCCCCTTCCCCGCTGATTGCCGCCTGCTGGGAGCGTCGTCCCCCAGCTCTCTAAATGTCTCTGAACAGTAAAGCTTTTAACACTGACAGCAACACACACACACACACACACACACACACACACACACACACACACACACACACACACACACACACACACACACACACACACACACTATAACACTGCAGCTGTCTGTCACCTCGCTTGCTGCACGCAGAGACACTTAATGTGTTTTTTTGAAATGCTAATCTGCTTCAGATGGATTATAATTCGCTGAAGAGCAGAGAGATGATCGGAATGAGACGGGAAGATAATCCGAGAGGAAGTGTCAAGCAGCGACAAACGGCTCATCGCGTATAAAACACGTAAAGCAAATCCCTCCATGTGTGAAGAGCACCGCTGACAGAGGGAACAGCAGCAGCTGTTTAACAAACACAAACCACCATCTCTCTGCAAGACCCCCAGAGCACAGATGGGATTTTAATGGCTGAAGTTGTTAAAACTACAAAGAGAGTCTTTAAGCTTAATTTCTTTGTGTATTTTTTTTTTTTATTTTTGTCACCCAAAAACAAGGGAACTCGTGATGGCAGCCACAGTTTTCTGCCCAGTTTCTGACACTGCTGTTAAGTTCCTGCCGGTGCCATTTTTAAATTGAAGTCAGTGAGCAAAGAGCAAAGAGGATGAGGGGCAACAGATTCCTATAATGACCAATTATCTTGATTTCTACCATCGTCTGATAAACGGTTGCTTGATACAGACGTTTAAAAGCAGATTATCAGGATCATCATGAGAGCTGAGTCGCAAAAATGTGTCTCAGCTGTTCAGATCTCAGGAGGAAAATCTGGCAGTAAATTCAAGTTCATCAACAGAATCTGATGACACTGTTGGTTCTGTTCCTGGACCATCATGATAAATGCTGTTGCGGGATCGTCACTGTAACGGACCAAACATAGCGTCATGATTCTAATTTAATATCAAATAAACACATTAAATCCCATAAATTCAGATCTCTAAAAGCATGATTCCCTGAGATATTAACCAAAAAAGTTCAAAAAGTGGGATGAAAATTCCTGGATCCGTCCATTTATCTGGATTTGCACCAGAAGTCAAGTAGTTCAGGGAAAAGAAATTCAACCTCAGAATGACGTTAAGAAAGCTAGACAGGTGGCAGGGTCCGCCACATATAAACAAAGTAAACCAGTATGAAACTGTCGTTGTCGTCCTTTAAGGTCAGTTTGTTTCTTCATTTTCATGAATGAATAACCTGAATAGTTTATTCAGTCATTCTGGGCTGAGATCAATAAGTTAATGGAAATCACATAAGCTCTGTGATTGGTCAGCTACAGTGATGGTCCTGCAGCAGCAGATACACCTTCACTGCATGCAGACAGAAAAATGGTGCATCACAACAGTTTGTCTTACACACGAACACCTAAAATCATTTTTTGGCATTAAATTCCAGCAGTTTGCTGATGGCGGTTCTGTTTATCGTCTGGCGAAGGTTTTGTAGTGAAGCTGAACGTTTCTCAGTGTAACTATAATAATGTAATGGTTCTTAGTGTCGGTGATATAAAAACAGTGATGTCAGTGAGTTTGAGTGACACGCCATTGAAAAAAAAAAAAAAAAGATACTCTTTTAACCATATTGTGTTTGGTTACAGATAAAATCCTGTTTGATGAAAATAAAAAAAAATGTTTTTTCAGAGACTGAGTATGATTTTCATTTCTCTTCAAACCCTCAAAGTAGACATGCACATTAACTTAACCTGAGTTCTATGAAGAGGTTAAAGATAAGAAAAAAAAGGCAATACCAGTTCCATAATTAAAGAAAGAGAGAAAGCCTGGCAGACAATAGCGGACCGGCTTAATATGCAAGTAGTCCAAAACTGTACAATTAATAAACAGTGTTTTACTGGAACTGTCATAATTACACTTTGCTTTAAATTTGGCAGGTAGAGGTGAGTGTTAATCAGGAAATGTAGAGTACGATTAAACAATTATGCTCATTACTGCTTTTGTTCTCTCCATTCCAGGATCCAAGCAACCAAGACAAATGAAGACTGCCAAATAGAAAATAAAAACATACTTACAGAAGCAGGAATAATATCTTTAATTCCAGAAGAACAAAAGTGTGAATGCTTAAGAGGATTCGTTGTACTGAAGACCGACATTCCAACTGCAGTTCACAAGTCTCCAAACTAGTAGAAAACATTTTATAGCATAATTTTACTCACTTCTTGGTTCTTCAGTCTCATTCCATTTACCAGACTTCTCTCATAGATTGGAAAAAGACTTGAACGATGAATATATTGACGATCGGCAGGCAACTATACACTTGATCTGGTCCACATCTGCCTGTAACCAGCTGAGAGAAAAATCTACCGCTTCATTTCTCCTCTATGTAACAAGCGCAGCTTAGAAAAGGGGACGTATTTCCTTTGCTTTTAGGAATGTCAACGGACAGGCGGCGAAAAATCTGATCATTTTGGACAAAGAAAAAATAAAAAAAAATCAGGTCTGTGACCTGCTCAGGCCCTGAAAATGTTGAATCCAAACAAATCCACAGATTTAGTCGAGGAAACGATGCCTTTCATTCTGTTACCTGTCGCTTTATAATGTCTGAGACAGTCATAATGCACAAAAACCTCCACAGACCTCAGCTGCGGTCAGGTTGATAAACAGGTGTGAAGATAATCCACTAACCCATGTTCTGCTTGCATCGGTTCAGCTCCAGACCAAAAGCAGAATCCGGTGCGACTCTGAGTGTTTATTCCTCCGGGAGGTCTGGCTCTGCACCCGCCTCTCCTCGACAGCCCATCCACTGTATCGTTTAGTAAATCTGAGTCATGGTTTAAAGATGAAGCAAACTTTTTACAACCACCTTTCAGGCCAAGTTGTGAGACTGTTTGATAATCTTTAAATCGGGCCGAGTGATTTAACTCACTCCATGAGTTCATTTCTTCTTCGTGAGCGGTCCTAACTTCTATCGCCTGATGATGCAGTAAACAGCTGTGTTGATTGCGTCGTGGTAATGAAGCAGAGTAAGTCTCTCTCTTCCTTTATGTGCATCTTCCTCCATCTCATCCTGATCAGCCACTCCGCTGCTCTCCACATGATGCAGCCTGTTGTGTAACAGGAGGAAGTCGATCGTCAGGACTCAATGCTGTTCATACACAGGTTTCATTTATGGAGGCTTGAAATATGCAACGAAGGTAATTTAAAGATTCAGAAAATGGAAAATGAAAATGGTTGAATTCAATCTGCAGCAAAGTTCAGACAAAAGACTCTTAAATTTATTAAAAAAGGAAAAAACACCACAAAACACATGAAAAATCGTCTTAAAACCGTGATTTTGCTATAATTCAATTCCAACACTCAGACCTCTGGTGTCAGTCTGACTGGATCTCTTTCACTCGATCCAGTAGGTCACCGTGACATTTACCAACGGCTCCTTGTGTAGAGATTCACACAAACCACGTCTACAAAAAAACTTGCTCTCTTTCTCATTACATGCACCGATAAGATGAATCTGACTAAAAGCCATTTCATCGTATTGATTTCTCTTATCAAATCCAAAAAGCCGCCACAAAAAAGGAGAAGATGTAAACAGATTCGGTCGAGTTAGGGAGAGGATGAGATGATTGATAAGCGGATCATGTGATTTGGTCTGAGAGTCGATATCTGGAAAGTTCAACATATAAAAATTTGTAAAAAAGTCGATGCAGCAGTTGATATAAAACTTTTCCAAGAGGTTTCTGTGTGGATATCCTCTCCTCAGAGGTGAGGCGGCCCGTCGACATCTTTCTTTAAAGTCCAATTTCAGAACAAAGTCTTTGAGCTTTGATTTGGGGGGTATACTCGCTAAAATATACACAACCATCTCTACTACTTACAAGATTACACAAAGCCCTTTGTGAGACGGCGATATTGCCAAACTTTTACTGTGAGTTATGATCATTTTATATTCATGAGTTTGGATTTGGCGATACCCCGAGAAGTCTCCCACAGCCTCATGTTGGTAGGTATGGAGGTGTCGCTATTAAAACCACCACTGATGAAAAGGTGACGCGATTTATACAGCAACGATCACAAACGAGGGAATGTTTTAAACTTTTATTCACGTCATGTTTAGTCACTTCCTCGCTCTGACTCTCTCCCAGAAGTTACAGCAACACTTGATTAAATGAAACCACAGATACCTTGACTTGAATTACCATTTTCCTCTGGGTTTGTTGGGAACATTTGAGATAAAGTAAACATAACAAGAGGTCTAGTTGGATTTCTCATTACAGAAATTTTAATCGTCTTTATAATTCTGTCAAAAGTTCAGTTGCTCTTTTCAGATTTTAAAGAGGTTGTTGAAGATGCAGAAACGCTGGTCTCGTAACACAGCGGTGGAGTTTCTCTCCGCTTCGACTTCAAGCCCCCCCCGACATTGTCACGACGCTCTGCTGGAGGAAAAAGAAATCTGCTGGTAATTATTCAGCCCACCCACAGTTTTACTATCTGAGCAGCTGTAGAGACGTTTTTCCTCGCTGTGAAGCTGGAATTCAAACAGATGAGTAATTAGACGGCGGAGTTTGTCCTGCTAATTATCAGCCCACCTACAGAAAGAGAGCAGTCGGTCCACGATCACGCCGCATTTCTCTTATCTGACAAAATTATCCAACACACACACTTCATTTCAGTCACGCGTGGGCTTATTCAATTCAGAACATCTGTTGGATTCTGAACCCGCCTCGACCGAACAGCTCATTAAAATCTATTAACACTGAAGAACGTGATGTCTGTGACCCTGAAAATATTAGTTAAGTACTAATGTGAACACTCCAGAGTGCACACAGGCATCTTTTTAAGTACCTGCATTGTATTTGAGGTTAGATGAATAGTGAATTTGCTGGGAAAAAAAAAAAAGCATGTCATGGTGCTCCAGAGTTAAAGCGAAACTCTCGCCAAAATAATGCAACCGAGGCTTTTTTTTTTTTTTGTGAATGCACCCGAGTCAACCCTTCACCAAAACGTGCGCTAAAGTGCCCTCTTGGTTTTGCACTCAGGAGGAGACCAGGGTGTGAAACCAGCACAAGGTTTAAATATCGGAGGACGTGGTTATTTAAAAAAAGAGGAAAGATGATGACGGACTTCAGGAGGAGAGACTTCCCGCTCTCTCCAGGTCTGCATCGGTGGGACAGATGTGGAATTATCCAAAATACCTGGATGTTGTGTTCAACAACCTCAGCAACTTCCAACTAAAGTCAACACACTGCCATCCAGAGTACACACAGTTAAGGACATTGCTTAACTGTCACTCAAAAAAAGGGTGTACGGCGTACTACGTCAGGCTGTTGGAAAATGGCGACCCATGCACAGGTGTAGACACTTAAATCAATACAGGAGTGAGGTGGAAACCCTCACACGTCACATCTTTGTGGGTTGTTGAGTAGGTTGGAGAGAGACGCCGCCAACAGCAGCTTTGACGTCCTCTGGTCAGTTCTTTCATCATGTCTCTTAATATTTAGAGTAAATGACATTTGAATGTGTCTCAACGCCACAAAACATTTAATTTAACAAACACTCCGTCCCTGTCAAACTCGTCTCAGGTCTGTGGTGTGCTGAGCTGCAGTTCTTCTAACAGCTACTAGATGTTGCTGCACCCGGTTCAGATGTCTGATCAATGAACATATTGATTTGATATTGACTGAAAGATGTGAATAAAGACTGAACATGCAGCTGTCCTTCAGGGAGTGTTTCATCAGGAGAAAGGCTGTAAACCTTCAGGATGGTGACCTGCACTACCTGTGCAAAATTAAAAAAAAACAGCTGCAAACACCTGGCTAAAGTTTTGTTGACTGCACCGGAAGCCAACTCCATCTCTGAGGAGTTGGTGGATATTGTGGAATCGACAAGAAACTGCACCATTATCTGCAGGTACCTGGGATGTTGGACGACCACAAATGGGTGAGTTGGTATCATCAAACTCTTACGTTGACACGTGCTGCACACACACCTGCCACCATCCTGGTGCACTGAGGAGTGTAACTCTAGAAGTCCACATGGATGCATGTACGTTACTGATCGGCTCCGATACGGAGTTGGCTGAATTGTCGCGTTGCGCTCCGGCATCTAACGGAAGCGAAACCTCTCAGCTCTGCTGCTGTGGCAGAGCCTGACACACACCTGGTGGAATCAATGTGGATTCTTGCAAATGTAGGAGGGACTGTCTGTGAACTCTGAGCTAATGTGTCCGTTCGTCACAAATTTGACTTCTTCTAGGTTGCTCAGTGTCCTCAGTGCCAATCCACGAGGGCAAAATAAAAGAAAAGAGGCAATACAACCCAACAGAGGCAGAGGCAGTGATGGCAGACAGGCAGCTTTCAGACACATTTTCATGTCCTATTGTCTTTTTCCTCAGGTAACTAAGCCTCGAGCTGGTTGGGATGGACTTGGTTGGTAAACTCACACACTAACAGGTGGCAGTAACCACTACATGTGTGTCACGGTTGATTTTGATATTTCACTAAATGGACAGAGGCCTACCCACTGAAGAGCAAGAGGTGCAGTCGAGGTGACAAACTGTATACTTGATTTCTTTTACAAAATGTGGTACACCTAAAAAGAGGCTGCTTACAGACCAGGATGTGTGTTTTGTTTTTAGCTGGATCTTGTTAACCATGATGTGGTAGCCGGAGCTGTTTGCTACCAGGAGCACTGGACTCGGGGGGTAATTGTTAGCAAAGTAGATACAAATCATGTGACCATCTGTTGTACAAGGGGTTGCACAAAAGAGCAAGTAAACCACTGCAGGGACGTCACATCTCATCAGCGCTGCTTCGTAGACTCTGTCCGGCCACAGAGATGGGCATCCTCCTCAGTCAGTCAGCCACTCAACTATAAAACATTACAGTTAAATGGTAAAAATCACAAAAACTAGAATGATGTGGGCAGCCAAGAACACAGTATATAGGGCCTATAGAGAGCAGAGTTTCTGCCAGGAGGGAAATGCCCCAAGCTGCTTCCACTCCTCAATCAGGAGTCAGTCTACGCACCGTGCACACAGGTGATCTGGATCCACTGCAATTAGTCCTGAGGGATTTTTTGAAAAATCAGAAGAAAAAAAAAGGAGCGCAAGTCTCAAACAATTGGACTGCGACAGGTTTCTAAATCTAAGTTATAAGTAAATGTATGTTTTCCAAAATCTAAACATCTGTTCTGTTTCTCTTTTAGAGTTGACCTCCATGTACAGTCTCTACAGAGGGGGACTACTTGTGTACGACGTCACAGCCTACAGTGATTATTAAAATACGCAGCCTGCACACAGAAGTGTATCTGTTATATCGTGGCATCACAGTGACCGTGTTGTGTCTTTTCATGCATGAAAAGGTCACAGAGGAGATTAGTCGACGTGTTATTTTCAAACTGACACTGGTATCACGGAGCTAAATATTCTTCCTGTGTCGTGCTTCACGTCACGTTTACACCTACCCCAGTGGCGGCTTTTGAAAAAGGAACATTACACCTCCCTTTCACATTGACAAGATGGCAGATTGCAGCATTTACCTGGCTGTGAATGTGGTTTGAGAGAGGTGGTTAGTGGTATAAATGTCTGAAAGGCAGTAGTTGATTGGAACACAAGTATGGTGAGTCTTCAAACTGTCTTTGAGCTGAGATACAGGTCAACCTGGAGAAAATATATTGGCTGGTGATGCACTCAGTGGTGATTACTGCTGTCACAGTGTGCAGAAACAGGCCTGCTGGGTGTGTGATTGTGTCTGGAGTCACAATCTTTGTAAGCAGACACAAATGTAATGCCTAATTATCCCTTAAGTCGATAATATCAAAGAACAGTCATCACTAGTGTCACATTCCCCCCAGAAAACAAAACCTGGAGGACGGAGGTCACAGGTCGGGAAACTAACAAAGCACTGCAGAAATCACAAAAGGGGTCGAAGCAAACTGGACCCTCCCAGTCTTAAAATGTAGCAGGGTGAATAAAACTCAGCCACCCACAAACCAAAGCTGAAGTGTGAGTCACTGAACACTCAACCCAGATTTTGACCCCGGACAGAAACCGTAGCGAGCCAACTGATGGTGTCGACTCCCTGAAAACACACAACCACCTGAGCAGGGGAACTGCAGCCCTCTTATAAAACCTCCCAGCTGACTGATTGCAGCCCGCTGAGGGAGAAACATCACAGGTGAACCCGATATCTTCTGATGAGCTGTGACCAAGATCTTGGAGACATCTCTGTTCACATCAGGACGTTGGGGAATCTCTGATCTGTCCACAAACACCAGGAGATGTCCAAGTCTGTGTGAGAAGTTGAACAAAATGAGCTAATGTCTGAAACATGCGAGGGTCAATGTTTCTACAGTTTCTTTCCATCCTGTTTGTTCTCAGTGGATCATCAGTCATGTGTGAGGTAAGGAGGACACAGGAGTGGTACAACAAGGCAAAGATTTGAAAGAGTTCATCAAAGCACAGATCAAAATATTCTTTTGTGTGTCTGCAAAGAATATTTCATCAGATTGCTCTGTAGTCTCACAGCTTCGGTTTAAGAGCACCTTGACTCTCCCAACCTTTCCTTCTTAATAGGAGATAACAGTGGTCTAATCTCTAATGGAAAAATGTGATGGGAAATAACAGCAGTGGAGGACAACTTTTTAAACATGGCTGCCTGCAGACGACGTGTACTTTTTAAAGGATTATCCTCGCGCTCGTCTCTCCCCCGAAACATTTCCAGATTCTCCTCCCTGTCTGCCTCCACACAGAGGAGTCAGCGCTCATCCCGATACATGTCAGTTATCACGGCCGAGCCACCTTCCAGCCTCGCTATCCAGTAATAAATTGATTTTCTAAAAAAAAAAAAAAAAGAGTTTCAGCTTCACCTCTGGGTGCTCTTATCAGGCAGGTGGAGAGCTGTGAGGGAGAGGGCGTTCGACACGGATGCAGACAGACAACCTCGACTATTAATTAAGATCTTTTGTCTCCCTTCCAGCTTTAAAACCGTCTGATAAGCAGGTAAAGACGTAGATCATTTGGAGCTGATGCTCTGTTGATTAAATCTCCCGTTTCATGTACGGAAGGCTCCGTAAATAAAGTGAAGACGCCTCACGTCAAAAACTTTCTTTTTTGTAAACTCTGTGTACACAATGTTCTCAATGCTGGTGTTCATGTGTAGAGACCCTGGTGATACTACGAGCAGAGTTTCATGTTGTGTCGAGCCTTCCTAGCATTTTAAAAATAGCGAAAACAAAAATGTGTTAAATCTTCAAAGTGGCTCTTTCATCGTAATCATGCTTTTACACGAAGGTTTGACTCGGATACACTTTCACAGGTCATGCATCTAGTTGTTTCTATTGGGGAAGAAAATGATTCTTCCAGGACACGATGTCTCCAAACAATAGGAGGTCATACGCGTCTTGTACAGACGCTGAAGTCTCGGTAATGATGGCGATGAACTATTGAACTATTGTTTGGAGGAAGAATCGTATTTCTTCCCCAGCAGTTTTTCCTGAGAACTGGCTGTCCGACACACACGATGGTTTCTCAGCTCTCTCTCTCTCTCTCTCTCTCCTGCGTTTCCTCTGAGTTACTTCTTTCTTACAGTCTTCTTATCTCCAAGCCAGCCATTAGAGATGTCCATGGAACATCCTGAGCGTTTCTGCTCGGTCCCCTCTGGCACCACAAGTCCGATTATTGTCCAAACTTTTCAATTCAAAGTTTGGAGTGCAGCCTTTTTCCTGAGGGTTACATTTCCTCCTTTTTTTCATAGATTTCCTGTACAGCGCTGAAGTGAATGCGTCTTCGTGAATGCGAGACTTCTATGTATATCTTAGTTAAACAGCAGAATCCTGCGTCAGTGAACTGCAGGTTAAATACATTGTCGTCTGTGTTTTCGTGGCACTTGCTGACCCTGTGCTTTCTGTGCTGACGCTGTGCTGCTGGATTAGTGAAGACAATCTCAGTTTAAAGACTTCTGTTTTCAATTATACTCGTTTTAAGGTCTCACTTCTCTTGAGATCTTCTGCAGGTTAGTTCGCCATCATCAGTATCTTGAGGCCATTTACTTGCTTAAGTGTCTCATTTTCCCCCGCCGCTCCTCTCCCGTCACACACACCTACATCCTGACATTTACACTGGGGTCTATTTTGTTGTTACCTCACACACACACAGAGGCTATAAAGCTATTTTCATCTCAGCGGGCTCCGTCTTCCCATCGTCTCTGCAATTTACTTTTTTTTTTTTTTTTACGAGCCAGTTTCTTGGCCTATCGGCGGCTTCTTCTTCTTCTTCTTCTTCTTCTTCTCCCCGCCTCAGCTTTTAATCCTGCAATTTTTCTGCATGATCATTTTCTAAGAGATCAATACACCATGCCTGTTTATCTGAGATAAAACACAGGGAGGAGGCTCTGCACTGTGACTTGAGGTGTAGCACGAGCTGCCAGTGATGCAATACTGAACTGAGGGATCAGCAGCTTTACACAAACATCTGTCCTGTGATGTTTATTTTGGTGGCGGTGAAGACGTTTTTTTTATTAAGCTGCTCTGCAAATTTGAGCACAGATTTAGTATTTTGTTGTCGTTTTCCCTCAGTGACAGTGAAATAATTATTGTTCTGAGGTTTGTGTGGACGTTTGGACATATGGGTTGGTAGATAAAAGGGTTTGGAGTTTAGTGAGTTTGGAGTTTTATGAAATTAAGCTACTTAAAGTCCCCATGAAACAGCCAATAGAAACACTGGTTTGTATGTTTGTTAGCAGTTACTTTAACAACAAGTAAATTACAAATTATGAATCTGGGTTTGTCTCTTTCTCTGGCGACGTCCTTTTTATGCACCCATAGCAGCTTCGTTAAAGTATTTATCAGACAAGAAATTAACATACGCTCCAGAGTGCAGGATGAGTCATTGTTTTTAATGATATTCCAGGAAGTTACAGACTCTAAAATAGTATTGAAAATGTCATTGTTGGGCCTGATACCAGTACGAGACGTAGCAAGCAGAGAAAAAAAAAAAACACTTAGAACAATTTTGACTTCATGGGAACTTAAAATTGGTTCTAGAAACAAACTTTGTATCAGAACTGACACCTCTTTTTCTTCCTGGTGATTCTTGTTGAACTCTGTTGCAACATTTTTGCAATTAGTGTCGGAGTTTGAACAGAAAAAGTTTGGCAAAGTTTCATTTGGCACATTTTTAGAAAAACTGAGAAAAAGTTGCTGTAAAAGTTAGGTACTGTCATGTTTTTTTCTTTTAGGGGAAAATTACTTTTTTTCTTTTTTTTTTTTTTGCCACGAACTGACACTCAGCACTTGCAATCTGTCCCAATTTGCTAACCCCTGGAGAAATATTTACAGCTAATGCAAGGGTGATTTTGGCGCTCAGGGAATCATTAGAGCCAACCGAGGGTATGCAGTGACTGAGTGGACGCAACAGCCTCTGAGAAATATCACAACATATCTCACAATTTATTTCCCCCAGTTTGGAGGGAAGAGAAATGTCTCTGGGTAATGAATTAAACATGGCAGCAGGTAAAAATATATTAGTGCTTACAGGGGGAAACATGAATAATGTATTTGCAAATGGATCTATTTAAACCGAGATAGGTTTTCTCTGCTCGTTTGTGTGTTCACACAGAGCGGCTCAGCTGAGGTGGAGTTGACAGCTACACTTTAATTTTCCCAGCGGGCAGATTTGGCCCTGTTGAAAATGAAGGTTTTGGAGAAAGCGCTCCCATCTCTGCAGGATACATATAGAATGTGCAAAGAAACTGTTGAACTGGGCGAACGTCATGTGGGCGGAAGTGTGTGTGTGTTTCAAAAACCAAACACGATGACTGCATTAGTCACGTCTGTCAGTCGCTGAAATCTAAATGACGCAAATCTTTCAGCCGAAAAGACTGGCGTGTCGAATGCAATAACAACGGCAAACACAAAGAGTATCAGGCAGCAGCAGGAAACAGCCGCGGGGGGATGTGGAGGTGATGGATGCGATGCAATTTCAGCATCAGGTAGATTTGGTCCTCTCAACACGAGGCTGTGGGGAGCATTTTCAATTCTGTAGATTATGTCTGACGTTAAGCTGATCGCGCAGCACGTGCAGCTTCGAGCCGAACATGGACAGTCGGACTGAGATCTGACTCTGCTCAACAGATCAATAAAGTTTAAATACCTCAGATTGTTGCTTCACAACATCACAGGTTCCTGTGTGTAAAATGAGAGATTTCACCGGAAACCATCCCATCATTAGCTCTCTGTGGCCTCTTTACTTTTACTTTTTTTAGATTTGGTCTCATCTCTCCTTGTTGTGATGAGGATAAGGTGTTTTTCAGGTTGTGGGACAGAGCTTGTGAGGTCTTGTTGTTATTTGGGTCTGTTTGCTGTTGTTTTGGCTGCTGTCGATAGCTGTTTCCTCCTCGGTTCAGGGGTTGAGGAGGCAGGCCAACCAGTCGTATCACCCGTCTCGCGCCAAGAGTGTTCCAGCAAGGACTAATAATTCCTGGATTCATCATCTGAATTCACAGGACTCCTGTTCTGTCGTAGCATCGTTGGGGCTAATTAGTCGCGTGTGTCTGATTCCATGGAGAAGTTGTGTCGTTCCCACACAGTCCATTCTCCTCCGCACTTACTTCCATCCGCTGGACTTTGGTTTCCAGCACAGCAGTTTTTTTTGAATGATCTTCTGAAATATGTCCACAGTAAACGGAGGCAGGGAGGCTGTGAACTGTAGCTTGTTCTCCTGCTCAAAAAGTAAAAACAAGTTTGTGGGTGTTAAAACATTTTTCTACTTCGCCTTCATTTTTGTTTTCAATTTTAATATGATTTTACAAAGATATACCTCAAATGTTGAGCTGGATGTACTTTTTGTATATCTAGTAGACCACACAGAGAACAAACAGGGAGTGTAGCAGGTGTCTCACCTGCTAATTGCCGATTAGGAACCACAGGTGTGGCAGGTGGTTTGGTGTATAAAGGGAAGTGTGACACTGAGGTTCTGTTTGCTCAGAGAAATGTCAGTCGAGCTGAAACACCTTGACGTGTTTACCTCCACATGCACTAAATAACGTCTTGTTTTGGAGGAATTAAGTATTCAAAGTCAAAGTATGAAAAGGATATTTTAAATCCTGGTTTGTTTTCTGAATCTTGACTTGTGATAGTTTGATGTTCCTTGTTTCTTCACATCACTATCTGTTGTGTTCAGCAGTCAGGAGCAAATCTTTCCGACTGATTTATCTTTATTTCACCTTTCTTTCCTACCACTTAATTTAAATCCTTGTATAAAAACTGATGTTCAGCTGCTGTTTGTGTCGCTCTTTTGCGCTCAGCTACACAATCACCTGTTCAGTGTGTTGTTTGCATCTCTTGGGATTCACCTGGGAAGAGAAAACAACAATCTGGCTTTGCTGTGGGGGTTCTTGTCTTCATTCACGGTTCAACTGAACACACACCGAAACAATAAAGCAGCTTGTAACAACCCCAGAAAATCAAACCCCCTCTGTGTCTCCCTGTTCAACAGGCCTGCTGCGGTTTGACTGTTTTTCAGCTGCAGTCTCAGGAGTTTTGATAAGCGTCGGCACGGCTCGGTGCTCCTCAGGGTTTTCCCTGCTCTGGTAGTTTGATGGGAACAGAAAAATGACTGCAAGATCAGAAATATTGGGTTTCTAGACTGTTCCGTGTACGGGAATCACGGGGGACTTTAACTTTTTCTCAAAGGAAAACTCTGCAGATAGATTTTACTGGATGGTAAAGGAGCCATTTCTCTCTTGCGCTGACATTGCAGGAACTTGAATTTCTGTTTTGTAAAGTGTATTTTCATACGTGGCTCCAGCAGGTGACAGGTCTTTACTGTCACATTCTGACAGCGAAACACTTTCTCTGCACACACGGCTGATTCGCAGGAATGAATTCACACATCGAAGGAACGCACCTGCACTCGCAATGATTTGATCCTTATTAATTTCAACATTTGGTTGTAAAAAAAAAAAAACATTTGCTGCAGTTGGAGATGGTGGATCTTTCCATCAAGAGTCATTACATTGGCTGTATTGGACCTGGACTGGATGACTGAACTCTGTGTAGGTGGGACAGATTGACGGACGGACAAAAAGCAGATGTAATTTAACGTTTTTGGTTTTAAGTCAAGTGTGGATGCTAAAATTTGAGAAGGAAAGTGGAAATATCTCAGATTTTCTGGCCTGGCAACGCTGTTCAAGGCAGAACTGCAGATTATTGGCATGTCTACCCAAAACTGATCTGAGCTCTGGTTTTTGTTTCCTTATAGTACCGTCTCCTGGTGCATTCATTTCTCTAAACCCACAGATGAGTTCTAGTCTTTCAAACTGTATATAAACCCACTGTTAGATCTTTACAGGCCTCTTTAAACCTCCTCAGTGTTTGTCCACATCGTCTCCGGCGCCTCATTTTTCCATCTGAACCAGACGGCCGCATGAAAGGCAATCGCTCTGCGGCCCGGCGCGCTGTGTTTTCAGGTGAGAAGGTTTCATTATGGTGATTTCCCAGGAGCCTCGCTTCACCTCCGTACGGCCCTGTTTTTTATTGGGTCATTTGTGCTCACTTTCTCACATCCTCACATTACTCTGCAGCCCAACACCAAAACAAATGAATCAACAGATGATTCTTCAGCTCCGTTCGGAGCCCATAATACCCGGCGTGCTTCTGTTCTAATGCCCGACCTCCAATGATCTCATTTTTTACTTTTTATACTCCACGCGGCTGTGAAACCACCAGCGGCCGTTAATCATCAAGTGTTTGTTTCTCACGCAGCCTGCAGATGTCATGGCCGCCTCTTCCCAGACGGCCGCTAACTCGCAGCTTGTTACCGTGTCAACTCGGTGAGCACCCACAACTGTCTGCGTGTCTCCGTTTGTCCCAAGAGGCTTATGGGTAACTGTTCATCCAGTGTCTGTGTAAACAGAAGTGTCATTATCCATCGTCGATGTTTCAGCCTCAGCGGCTCAGACCCCGCATCCTCTCCCACTCAGTCCTAATTAACTGTTCAGACAAAGACGAGACAATTACTGCTGTTTTAAGTGTTCCTCCATTTGTCCGCAATGGTTATCAAAAAGTTGTTAGTCCTGGAGCAAGAAGGTGATTAAAGTGAAGATGTGTAATCTGTGTTAGCTTGTGAAATTTGTGAACTCACTGATGCTCCTAGATATGCAGAAAGTTTTAACCACCGGGTGTTTTTTGGCCACCAGGCTTTCATCAAGATCAAGAGAGAAACTGAAATGGTTACAAAAGGGAAACCTCTAACTGCCTGTGTGATAAAACATGCAATATCAGGCTTTTTTTTATTATTATTGTCAACAGTCCAAGGCACAAAATATGTAATAATGCTGCAACCTACAGCAGTTTGAGATGAGATGAGCGTAAAAGCAGCGTTCCACCTGCTGATAAAGAAACTGCAGAATTATCCTGAGGATTATTTCATGACATGCGGAGAGGCAGCTCATCACATGTTTAATACAAAGTGTGCTAGTTTCATCTGGATCCACAGATATCGGTCAAGATCACGGTCGATCGATCAGTCTCAGCTCTGGAGAGTCAAACTACGCTTTGTGATGGATCCAAAAAAAAACAGAAAAAAACACAGAAAATGGAGCATCTTCTATAAAAGTCTGATTAAACATGATTTACACCACAGCTCGTCGAGAAATATGCCTTTTTGTGTTCACCGAAGCTTTGGGATCTTTTACTCCAACTTGTGAAAAATGGGAGCAAAAACAAAAGTGTCGTATAGATTTGTTTAATATAAAAGAAACTCCCGGATGCAGTGGGCTGGTACACTTGTTTTGAATGTTTATATTTGTGTGTTGTGTTGTGTTGTGGTTCACCTGAGCTTCACACTATGATGCAGGAGACACTGACACACCAGTTAATTGGACTGTCAGCGGAAATGCAATATGTTAAAAATGATCAACCACCGGTGCTGTCACGAAGCAGCTTTTTTGTTTTGAGCCGAGTCATTTTGATGCAAACCCCAAGAACATAACTCCGCCCCGGTTCCACATCTCGACTTCGGAAACCCGCATTAAATTTCAGAAGACTCTAATCATCGCCTTCCAATCTCCTGAGCTCCATGTTTACTCCGGCTGCAGGAAAAAAAAAAAAAGGGGGGGGGAGATTGGGTCTTTGTCCTGCTGCGAGTGCAAATGAATCTGAGCAGCTCGATGTGATCCTAATCAATTCAGCCGAGTGTTTTTCTACAAACACCTTGTCATCAGAGCAAGGGGAAAAAAAATGTGGATTAACTAAAACGGATGACACGATAACGTTGGGGTGGTTTTCTGTGACGGGAACGAAATCCGTGATTCCTGCAGGAAACGCGACACATCTGCAAATTAAGATCTGGAAACGAGGATGAAAACAAACCGACTGACCTTCAAACAAAGCCGCAATAAACCCGTCAACACGAACAGACAATCTGAAGTGTCGGATATCAGCTGTTGAATCATGTTTCACTAAACTGGCTGTGTGAACACATTTCTGGATTTGGGTTGATTACAAGCGCAGAATGTCCAGTTTCACAAAGAGCTGGTTTGATGTAGGCGCGAGTCGGATTTATCAGCAAAGGCTCAAACTAGAAGTATTGATTCTGGTCAATACCGCCTGACCTGCCAGCTATGTTTTTCATCAGGGGCATTAGTATTAAAACGAAACGTTCAACATCCTGAATCAAAAAAGGACAAAAAAGTCCAACCTGCAGTTCCAAACCTCATCGTCCTGATACCTGAACGGAACGATCGCCTCTGACATTATTTGGATTCATATAAATGTTTAACAGCTCTAGAAACGAGTTGTTATAATGGAGAAATAAAACTTTGTGGGAATGACAAGATTTGAGATATAAAAAGAGTCACGCAGAGATAGAAAGGGCTGACAGAAGGCACGGAGGAGAGAGGGGGGAACAAAGGAGGAGAGAGGGTGGTGGTGGTGGTGGTGGTGTGGAGGAGGGCTGATGTGGCTCAGAGACACAGCTGGAAGTTCATTCAGCGGTCTGTCTGCTGATAGAAACATCACAGCTCCGTCCTCCGACTGAAGGCCTGCTATCAGCTCGCTGCAGCAGCCCGTTCTGGGCCAAAGAGAAACGGAGAGATGTTGAGGGAGAGAGACGGACAGAAATTAGAGCACAAAATGATAAGAGGGAAGAGGGAAAAAAAAAGCCCCTAAGACAAGTTTGCAGGATTTAAAATGGCTCCTTTTCTGAGTCTTTGGCCAAACTGAGCTGAGTATCTCACCATGATGATCACACATCCTCACAGTCCGTTCATCTGTTACGTATCTGTATCGGTTACAGCTGAAACATTCCCTGTACCCGTTTCCTTTTTGTCTTGGAGCAAACCATCATTTTTTTGCATTTCTGTTGATGACTTAAAATGTGCAGTGCATTTGGATAGAAACGGGACGCAACTCACTTTTTTTTCCACACTTTTTTTCATCACAATTCTAACAAAACTGTTTGGAGAAATCTACATATTTTAGTCTGAATATTTGTTGAATATTCAGCGAAACATTCAACCGTTGAGGAAGATTTCAGAGTTCAAATTCTAATGGACAAAGTAACAATTAATGGATGAATAATTAGCTTTCATCAAAATGCCAGCGAATAATTTGTCCTCTCCGTCATCCAGTGCATTTTAATTTGCCAGTGCTTCTGAGTGTGGTGGTGACCGGTACAGGCGACTTGAGTGGGAACTGCGGAGAAGAGGGTGGAAGACGAGTGGATGGTGTCAGAAGTGAGAGGAAGAAGAGAAGTAATGATGAGAAAAGCTGAAAGGCACTCAAGGTGAAACATTCCTGAATCACACTTCGTCTTCTTGAAATATCTCTGCATCCGTCTGTTGTTTAAAGCCCTTGGACTTGCTCAAAAGTTTCTAACTGCACTTGTGTTTTTTTTTTTTTCTTTTCTTATTAAGCATCATCTCTTCTTTCATCTTTTTCTTCTGGCTGTTTCTTATTTTTTATTTTTTCCACTCTGCAGGTCTCCTTCAGACGTCCAACACTGTGAATACAAAGCAGGTGAAGTGGAAAAAAGGTCTTGAGGTTTTAAAATTAAATTTCCACGCCTCCTCGTCTTTTTTTGTCATTTAAAGGTTTTTAAGCACGATCATTTGTTTAACACTGGAAGGCTCATTATCATGCAACTCTCTAAATAAGAAAAAAAAAAACCTCCAGGGCTTGTTAGACTTGTAATTAGAAAGATTTTTACAAAGCACTGACAGACACGACTGCCTCTCCCAACAATAACACGCTCTGATGAGATGATTTAAAGAAACAATGGATGCCGTCCTGCCAGAACCATCAGTAGCTGGACCACTTCTTGCCAAGTGGATTAAAAAGTGTTTTTCTACAAAGCCACAGAGCTGAAAGACTCGTTAGAGAACACATGGCGCCGATGGAATTAACAGCTTCACGAGGGTCATCGGTGTCTGGTCTCATCTCCGTTTAGGAAGCTCGCGCAAACTGTGCCGTGATTGTTACATCCTCTGTGGGAATTCTTTTATGTGAGAATTAAGTCGGGGGGAAATGCAAAAACAAATTGCTCTGAACTACATCAGAGACTTTAAACGGCACTTCTGGAAACACGGACAAGGGCGAACAAGATGTGATTTGGACAGTCTGGGGACGAATGAATCACAGCGCCGAGGTTTCCTGCAGCGTCTTCCTCTCCGCCCGACCTGAGCTGACACGGGTCAACGGACGAGATTGTTTTGTGGTCACGGGGAGGAGAAAATAAAAACAAGACTTCTGGAAAGTTGAAGAGAGGCTCGGCGGCCGGCTGTCAGAGGCACTAATTGGTTTTGCTGCCTGAGGTGGAAAACAGAGCGACCGGTCTGCTGGATCCACGGCTGCAGCTGCAGGTGACTGACAGCTGAGGGGGGAAAAGACGGAGCTCAGGATGGAGGCAGGAGGCCGGGCGGAGGGTGAGGCCGGGCGGAGGGGTTTGTCTGTGGGCAGGAAGGTGCAGGAGTCAGAGGCCACAGGTGCGAAGGTGAGGGTGAGTGTCTGACTCTGGAGCTGAAGAGGCCAGGACGAGGTGTTGGTTCTGCGATGACTGGACACTATATTTTTTTTTTCCAGAAGAATCTATTTTGATCTGATTTTCAGCTCCAATCTGTCGAAGTTTGTTTTGATTATGCACTCCAAAGAATTCAAACCCTCTCCTTTCAGACCTCAGTAGGTGACCAGTAGGGATATTTGTTAATGGATAGTTTCACAGGGTCTCATAGCTTCTTTATTCATAGTCTAATTTAATGCATAAACAAGTCTGTTTAAAGGCTGAGCAGTGCAACAGGTAGTCCTCACTGCTGTAGGCATGAGTGCTTTGTGCTAACGTTAGCTCCTGAAGCAGTGCGTGGCTGCAGTATCACTGTGCTTTGGGTCCAGGGACAGTGTGCTTTGTGCTACATGGTTCGCTAGCTGTTGAACCACAGGGTCACAAACAGTATGTAGGTAGACAGACCGATAACCTGTCCAGTATTTTCTTAAAGGCTGAAGAAGACAATTGGACGGACTTTGACTTGATTGCAGTTAACAAAAACGAATAACTTGCCAACCCTTACGTCAGTGTTTGTTTTTAAAAACCCAAGTGTGAAACAACGATCTTGTGATTTTACAGGTGGTTAAGTAGGTTTTTGGACTTGTTGGGAGCTGTGACTTGGCTAAGTTGCATGTTTAGTAGCTGTGTAGCTTAATTCTTGATGGACAGACGTGAGCTGTACTGAACCCCTTTCAAACATTGACTTGTGGTTTTGAGGGAGGTTATATCTGTCAATCTGAAGCTAAAGCTAGCAGCTGCTTAGCTTCCCTGCTGGAAAAAACTGGTCTGTGCTGGTTTTTCCAGCAGGGTTGGCTTAGACATTGCACCTCGCCAAGTAAATTGGAGGCTCATGACTGCCTTTTTAAAAAAACAATTTTTTACACTTCAGTTTCGTGACTTGCGATGTCCTTGTTTTCAATATTTATGCTAAGCTAACCATCTTCCAGCTTCCACCTCTAAACTGATCCTGTCAGTTGTTTTATGTTTCCACGTGTGTGTGCAGGATGAGGTTTATGAGGTTTATCGCTGCTCCGGTCTGCACACGTTTCTGACCCACCTCTGCTCCATTTTTCATGCCTAGATTGCAAAGAAAATATTATCTCTGTCACAGACTCTCATAAATCACACACAACACAACACAACACAGCCCACAGCTGCAGCAGGAACGCTCGCACAAAAATAATCGACTGCATTAAAAGCAAAAAGGTGTGACGAGAGTGAAATGCCAACTCGCGCTCCGTTACTTATCGGAGGCACTTTGTGTCCGGTTTAATTTCTTACAGCCTCGTATAAAGTTCCAAGGTCATTTTGCACCACAGGCTGTTAATTCGCGTCCCTCGGTGGGCGGCCCGCTGATGTTTCTCCCCATCAGTCATGTTTGTGATGATGACATCGGGGACCGGACTCGCTGACACTGATGAGTAAAGAGGGAGTGGACAGGAGCCGGAGCCTGGAGCCGGACTGAAAGGTCAGGAGACAAATGTAGCACGAGGCTGACGAGGGCTTGATGGAGTCTTAAGAAAAAGCCACAGAAGACGTTTAAATGCTCTGAACGACCTTCAGCTGGCCAGAGGACTTTTACTCCTCCGCCATGTTTGACCTGCAGACGGACTGTCTGTCATCGTCCTGTTCGAGCGCTCACTGAAGTGCTGTCAGCTCTGCTGGGCTTCAAGCTTCAGCAGCTTCACTTATTTCTTCTCCTAAAATGGAAGGTCGAAGGATTGCTGGACGCCAGCGCTGCGATTTGAGACATGCTGACAGTAGAATGTACAGGGTTTCCCAGGTTGTCGAGCAGGAGTTAAAACGCTGAGGGAAGAGATTTATTTATTTTCTTTTTGGGCCACATTCTGCACCCACCATCTTCTTGGGGTTCTTGAGGTGTCGCGGTCCACGTCTTCGGTCCTGACTGAAACATCTAAACAAATATTAAAACATCAAAACTAAAAATGATTTATAGTCCAGGCTTTGAAATCCATTAAATATTGATGCTGAATGAAAAAATTCTTATCCACCGAACACATTTCTTAGCATTTAAATGCACACACT